>NC_056731.1:1422439768-1422567268 GCF_019279795.1 Protopterus annectens
AAGTAATTAATATTCCTATGTAGGCACAGCAGACACCCATACCTCCCAAACCTGAAGAGCACATCTACTGGATTGGGGAACACATAGGGACTATATCAGTGCCCTGTACCCGATTATCATGGATGTCCATGATTAAGAATCAGAATCTAACACAGTTTTAACTAAACACTTCCAAAACTAGTGATATTAGGTGGACAGGTGGCGGAATACACGTAATGACTAATGACAACATGTATGAGTCATAAACAGCATGTACCTCAACAAATGTGAATGAATATATATGCCCTGGGACTGTCAATGTGTCAGGTTAATAGAACCAATCATCTAAATGTGTCGCTGAGGGTGTTATGCAGTGTCCCTAATACAGTGTTCATTCTTCCCCATTCGTATGTGAGGTCTGCTAGTGACAGAAAGCGCATATTCCACTGACTACCTTAGGTAGATGATAGCATAATAGGTTGGGGTTACCACCTGTTCATCTTTGTGAGGGACACTCCCCTCTGGGCAGTTATGTCCTGCAAAATGAATGTTATTATGGCACATGGCCTGTGATTTCAGGCAAAGAATCCATATATTGTCTGTAGTGGTTGCATAAAATGATTATGTTGCATCTGAAACACCTAGATGTGATAGGAAACAGTATTAGCAACTATAATGCTACAAGAATAACCTTTACTTATGCAAACCGGTGAAGTAGTCTATTTTCTACTGGCTGTGGGTATGTGTTGCCTTGCCAAATCTGACGTCTCTCCATATAGGTCCTATAGGGCTGCCACCTTTCCAAATGGCCAAAGTGGGACTTGCTCCATAGAAATGTCAGACATACCAGGTCAGAACATACCTACAGCCGTGCATAGTACAGAACTATACGTATTAGCACACATCAAAGCTTAGTCTAGCAGCAGTCAAGTTGCTTATGCTACTTCACATAAATGTTACATGCAACTATTAGACAAATGTAGAATATAATATTGTCCTGTAATCAGGACATTTGCTATGTCTAGATTATTTTTGCATGACACATACGCCTAAAGAAGGACTGTCCCACACAAAGTGGAACAGGTGTTAATCCTAAAGTCTCACCTCGGCCAATTTAAAAGGTGGAAAACCTACAATTGGTAGGCAGTAGCATGACCCAGTAGACGGATGTGGTTCCCAAAATACATTTACTTGTCTACATTGCAGAGTATCGGTTCCCATGTATCAGCCAGATGGGAGCAGATTGTATGAGGAACATGCATATAATATGATTAACTCACTGGACAGGCCGCCGATTCCATACAGTCAAACACCATGCCGTCGCCTAATGGTCAGCCATACCTGATACTGTAATCATGTAGTCCGATGTAATAGGCATCACAGGGGATCTCACCCACCCAGCATGAGTGACAAATGCAAGCACCAATGTCGGTGCATGTGCAAGTGAGGGAGCGAGCGGGTGCAAGCGTGTTTGGCTACCAGTATGCGAGTATTGCACTGTTAAAGAAATGTGGAGTCTAAACAAGTATAAGAAGCTGTAACCAGAGGTCAGCAGTGCTTAACACCATGCAAACTCACGCAAAACCGCTCCCAACTGCTGCAATGTGCCTTACTCACTCCGTATCCAATGGCCTTGTTCTGGCCACAAACAAAGAACCGTCCTTTGCAAGTGTTGGTAGCAACACCCTGCGCACACAGCTAATGTGAATTGCCAATACACCATGGCAAATATACAGACAATAGACAGTACCACAAACATACCATACAGCACAGTCTTCCAACAGTATAGCAATGTACCGGCAGATATGTCTGGACCACTGGTGTTTGCAGACCTGGCCGTCTTGTGTTTATGTGCGTGAGCATGCCCAATATGACCGTTCCGCATGTTGTCGACTGACATTGCCGTCATACCTTCATGTGTTTGAGCATGCCCAATATGGTCAACTGGATCAGATGTGTTACATGTCCAGGTAGTCAGTACTGTGGTGCCGACCTCTGCGTTGTACACTGACAGGTGGCATGCTGTGTCTGCAGGGTATCCATCGGTCATGTGGCATTGACTGTTGCTACATTTCTGCACAGCGTGGGGTGATATCCGACTGTATCCACATTCCTACACAGCACTGGGGGGGGGGTGCACCTGACTGTTACATGTGTACGTTGGAAGGGGGGCACAGCTGACAGTTGCACACTTTTGTTACTACTGTACTGGTATGTCAGGTACTCCATTTCAGTGCGTAGACCTACCTAATGTGCTGGCTAGAGGCATACCAGTGTACTCCAGATCTTAGCTTTAATTACCAACATATTAGTTTCAGACATCCTAGCCTTCACAACCTACATCCAACTGCCTGGCCTGCTGAAGTCTGTCTGTGTGTGTCTGTGGTGGGGGGGTTCATCCATTGGGCATATTCAGAGGCCATTGTACAACATTTGTCTGTGTTGATCTACACCTGTCCAGCTGGTTGAGACTTGTGTGGGCTGTATGGACACACATGATGTTCAGCCCATTACCCGCAGTGGGTTAGGACACCCTGTGTACTACTGGCTACTATTGTGACCCCAGTATGTGCTACAGATGTCATGGTGCCCATATGGATGTCTACTGTCCGCTGCCTTAACATTCGGCCACCAAATTCCCCTTGCATGCTCACATCCATACCATAGCTACAGGTAACAACACATTCTAATACAACTACCAGTTGGTAGGTTGATTGACTTACCTTGAGGGTGTGCCAGACCTGAGGATGGTGCTGGAGGGCTGCCTATGTCAGATGCACACAGTGCACTTCCTATACATGGCTGAGCACAGGTAATATCATGTTTAGCATCCCTTTTACTGTCTGTGCGAGTCAGAGGGGGTGACATTCCCTGGGTACCTACTGTGTCAGTGCATATGCTATGCATTGCCTCTTTGCCAAGGCCAGGTCATACTGGGCATGCCTCCTTCTGCCTACTGGGTCCGGCTCAGGTAGTTCCTCCTCCGAGTCAATCTGTGCCTGTACAGGCCTTGGCATTGGTGGGGGGCTGTGTGACTCTGCCCCATGCTGTTCTTGTTGCAGCTGTTTCCGCAGGATCATATTGTGTAGCATAGCACATACCATAACAATTTGGGTGCATGTAGCTGGTAAATACTGCAAGGCTCCACCGGATGTGTCCAGACATCGGAACCATGACCTGAGCATCCCAAACACATGTTCAGTTATATGTCTTGCCTGTACGTGTGCCTCATTGCGGTATACTTGTTCAGGTGTGTGTGTGCATTTCTGATAGGTGTCATCAGCCACGGCTCCAGTGGGTACCCAGCATCCCCCAGTAGGTGACCATAGGGGATGTCAATACTGGCAAAGGTGTGGTACAGCTGCGTCAGATGCCATATTTTGGAATCGTCATAGCTTCCAGGGCAGCCAGCACACATTCACTATAATGCCCTCGGCATCGCATACGACCTGGCAGCTGATAGAGGGGATGCCCCTGCGGTTAATGTAGGCCCTACCCCGCTCATCGGGTGGTGCTTTGATGCATACATGTGTGCAGGCTATAGCACCCACTACCCCAGGGTAGTCTGCCATTTGGTGGAAGAGATGCATATTGCTGGTCAACACCTCACATGTGTTGAGGAAATGTATGTGCTCACTGGCATGTGGTGACATGGCATCCAGGAACTGGTGGAATACTCTGGGTGCAGATGCCTGTGTGATCCCCATGATATCCTCAGTTGTGCTTTGGGAGGTACCTGTGGCTAGTATGCCTAGGCCTACACATACCTTGGTATACACTGGGATGGGTTTCCCTCGGCCTGTTCAATGTGTCAGGTGTGGCCGGCACAGCTCAACAATCTGCTGTAGGAGGTCTCTGTCCACCCCATAGCACTCCACTATCTCCAGATCATGTAGCCCTTTGTAGGTTACCCTGGGTCGGTACAGTCTTCTCTGTCTCCTCACTGAGGGTTGTTTGACAGCATTCACATCCTCACCACCCTCAGCCTCCTGCGCATGTTGGTCTATGTTGCCTGCTGCAGCCCTTCTCATTTCATTGGATTGTTTCGTAAAATTTCACCACATGTATACACCGGTGGTGTAGAGTGAGGAAAAAACCCATGGGTATGGTGCTTGCTCACTTTATCGTAGTGTTCTGGGCCGGGCTGGGCCTGTAATCTGCTGATTTTGATAATTATCACCTGTTTGCCCAGCTTGTTCACCTTGACTACTCTCCTACTGCTGTTGTCCCTCCCAATTGCACTAGGCAGGTATAGACACACCCCTAGCTTAGGCATGCTAAGGCAGGAGCAATCCCGAGATACAGGGCTCCAATGTACGTACAGTATGCCTGACCCCGCGCCCATGCTTCACCTATATTTGAGTCCTGCACCTGGCTATCTATACACATACACTCTTGGGATTGGCATCACACCCTGGGGATAAACGGGATTCACTATTTTCCACCTCGTTTGCATAGTATTGTCTTCTAATGCATAGTTACATGACCCATACTGAGCCTCCACAAAAGAACCACTGCTTACTGTCACGCAGATCTGCACACAACTGGTTAAAAGCACCTTACTATCACCGTATTTAATGTCCCTTGTTCTTCCCAGCAACAAAATAACCGGCCTCTACACGCCTCGAACCCTGCACACCACAAACGATGTGCTTTACCACTAAGCCATGGCAGATATACATACATCTGATGTTATCACGTACAGATCATCCAGCACAGGCATTCAACAGTATAGGATATGTATTCCATCATGTAGATTTATGTGTGCTAATGTCCACATATATATATATATATATATATATATATATATATATATATATATATATATATATATATATATGTATATATATATACACACACACAGGCATATACATATGCACACACATACGTAGATATAGAATATATATCACAACAGCGGACCATGTGACACCAAAGCATTAGACAAGAATGAAAAGGAAACCACATGCTCCTCCTGCATTATGTACTGGTGTTACTATCAAGGCAAGTGTGTTTCTGTGCGTCACACGGGTTCAGACTGTATTAAGGGTAAGATTAGGGTTGCTGACATTACTCACCAGACCTATTGGTGAATGTATGTGCATGTCTTGCCAACCCAGTCTCTTGGGTGATTGTGACATTTATGGACACTATATAGGAAAACAACAAAACACGCTCCTTAACACATCCTGGAGCTAGCCACTCACAGATACCAACACACAGGATATGACTGCCGAACACACACACCTGTCAAGCCTTGGAATAGAACACCTACCTGTCTATTCTATCACACTACAGCATTACACAGTTACAGAATGGACTACTGAGATTACTGGGACACAGCACTCCCAGAGGCGTACTTCTAGGTGGGTGACATCATCAGCAATAGAAAAGACGCTGCTAGGGATTGTATGGAGTGTGAGCAGTCTAAAAGCATTATTCTGTCCCCAGGCAGATGGAGACACACACAGTTGGCATGGCTGGGATTAGAACACAGACCTAACTACCTTATCACACTACAGCATTACACAGTTACAGAATGCACTATCGAGATTACTGGGACACAGCACTCTCAGAGGCGTACTTCTAGGTGGCTGACATCATCAGCAATGGAAAAGATGGCGATAGGGATTGTATGGACTGTGAGCAGTCTAAAAGCATATGACTGTCCCCAAGCAGACGGTCTCACACACACATACAGTTGGCATGGGTGGGATTAGAACACCGACCTAACTACCTAGAACACTGACCTAACTACCTTATCACACTACAGCATTACGCAGTTACAGAACGTGTTACCGAGATTACTGGGACACAGCACTCCCAGAGGTGTACTTCTAGGTGGCTGACATCATCAGCAATGGAAAAGACAGTGATAGGGATTGTATGGAGTGTGAGCAGTCTAAGAGAATATGACTGTCCCCAGTCAGATGGACACAAATACACAGCTGGCATGGCTGGGATTAGAACACAGACCTAACTACCTTATCACACTACAGCATTACGCAGTTACAAAACGCGCTACCGAGATTACTGGGACACAGCACTCCCAGAGGCATACTTCTAGGTGGGTGACATCATCAGCAATAGAAAAGATGGTGATAGGGATTGTATGGAGTGTCAGCAGTCTAAAGCATATGACTGTCCCCAGGCAGACGGACACACACACACACAGTTGGCATGGCTGGGATTAGAACACAGACCTAACTATCTTATCACACTACAGCATTACACAGCTACAGAATGCACTACCGAGATTACTGGGACACAGCACTCCCAGAGGCGTACTTCTAGGTTGGTGACATCATCAGCAATGGAAAAGACGGCGATAGGGATTGTATGGAGTGTGCGCAGTCTAAAAGCATATTCCTGTCCCCAGACAGACTGAGACAAACACATGCCAGTGGTGTGATCAGGACAACTGCCTCTCTACGGACCACTATTACAATACCACATAGATACGAGCTGTGCCACAGACACTACATCTTTCAAGACTGTCAATATGATCTTCTAGGAATGCGGACATCGACATGGATGCTGGCGGTTACGATGTACATACCTGTGAACCAATGTGTTCAATGTAGGAATCCATCCTGAAGCGGGGTATGGCCATCTGTTGACTGGACGACCACTATCGCTCTACAGGGTTACAATGGCCATGCCCATACACATAGAGGCACATAACCAACACAAGGTGTCACTGGGTATGCTCACACACTTAGTAGAACATGGCCGTTTGGAATGCACTATGTGTCCATCTACACAACGTCATACTGGGCATGCTCACACACTTAGTAGCAAAGGGCTGTTTTGTATGCACTCTGATTCTAAACACGGAAGGGCACAGTGGTGTCGATAGTTGTCATCGTTAGCATGAACGCTGCACTACATATATCTGACACTGGTCTTCTACACAACATCTGCTGCTGTCTGTCACCTTAGATGTACCAATCTAAACCTGGCACATTAATATCACCCATGGTGATGTCCTGCCAGGAGTGGCTACTTTGCCCAAATAGTGCCATTCATAGAGCGAATGTCCTGAGACCAGGTTAACATCCTGACACCTAGAGGACAACTACATCGTTTGTGTATGCTAAACAGTGCTAGATGTGTAGCATTACGTAATCACAGCTGCCTAATGGTCAGCCATACCTGATACTGTAATCATGTAGTCCGGATGTAATAGGCATCACAGGGATCTCACCCACCCAGCATGAGTGACAAATGCAAGCACCAATGTCGGTGCATGTGCAAGTGAGGGAGCGGGTGTAAGCGTGTTTGGCGACCACTATGCGAGTATTGCACTGTTAAAGAAATGTGGAGTCTAAACAAGTATAAGAAGCTGTAACCAGAGGTCAGCAGTGCTTAACACCATGCAAACTCACGCACAACCGCTCCCAACTGCTGCAATGTGCCTTACTCACTCCGCATCCAATGGCCTTGTTCTGGCCACAAACAAAGAACCGTCCTTTGCAAGTGTTGGTAGCAACACCCTGCGCACACAGCTAATGTGAATTGCCAATACACCATGGCAAATATACAGACAATAGACAGTACCACAAACATACCATACAGCACAGTCTTCCAACAGTATAGCAATGTACCGCAGATATGTCTGGACCACTGGTGTTTGCAGACCTGGCCGCCTTGTGTTTATGTGTGAGCATGCCCAATATGACCGTTCCGCATGTTGTCGATCGACATTGCCGTCATACCTTCATGTGTTTGAGCATGCCCAATATGGTCAACTGGATCAGATGTGTTACATGTCCAGGTAGTCAGTACTGTGGTGCCGACCTCTGCGTTGTACACTGACAGGTGGCATGCTGTGTCTGCAGGGTATCCATCGGTCATGTGGCATTGACTGTTGCTACATTTCTGCACAGCGTGGGGTGATATCGACTGTATCCACATTCCTACACAGCACTGGGGGGGGGTGCACCTGACTGTTACATGTGTACGTTGGAAGGGGGGCACAGCTGACAGTTGCACACTTTTGTTACTACTGTACTGGTATGTCAGGTACTCCATTTCAGTGCGTAGACCTACCTAATGTGCTGGCTAGAGGCATACCAGTGTACTCCAGATCTTAGCTTTAATTACCAACATATTAGTTTCAGACATCCTAGCCTTCACAACCTACATCCAACTGCCTGGCCTGCTGAAGTCTGTCTGTGTGTGCCTGTGGTGGGGGGGTTCATCCATTGGGCATATTCAGAGGCCATTGTACAACATTTGTCTGTGTTGATCTACACCTGTCCAGCTGGTTGAGACTTGTGTGGGCTGTATGGACACACATGATGTTCAGCCCATTACCCGCAGTGGGTTAGGACACCCTGTGTACTACTGGCTACTATTGTGACCCCAGTATGTGCTACAGATGTCATGGTGCCCATATGGATGTCTACTGTCCGCTGCCTTAACATTCCGCCACCAAATTGCCCTTGCATGCTCACATCCATACCATAGCTACAGGTAACAACACATTCTAATACAACTACCAGTTGGTAGGTTGATTGACTTACCTTGAGGGTGTGCCAGACCTGAGGATGGTGCTGGAGGGCTGCCTATGTCAGATGCACACAGTGCACTTCCTATACATGGCTGAGCACAGGTAATATCATGTTTAGCATCCCTTTACTGTCTGTGCGAGTCAGAGGGGTGACATTCCTGGGTACCTACTGTGTCAGTGCATATGCTATGCATTGCCTCTTTGCCAAGGCCAGGTCATACTGGGCATGCCTCCTTCTGCCTACTGGGTCCGGCTCAGGTAGTTCCTCCTCCGAGTCAATCTGTGCCTGTACAGGCCTTGGCATTGGTGGGGGGCTGTGTGACTCTGCCCCATGCTGTTCTTGTTGCAGCTGTTTCCGCAGGATCATATTGTGTAGCATAGCACATACCATAACAATTTGGGTGCATGTAGCTGGTAAATACTGCAAGGCTCCACCGGATGTGTCCAGACATCGGAACCATGACCTGAGCATCCCAAACACATGTTCAGTTATATGTCTTGCCTGTACGTGTGCCTCATTGCGGTATACTTGTTCAGGTGTGTGTGTGCATTTCTGATAGGTGTCATCAGCCACGGCTCCAGTGGGTACCCAGCATCCCCCACTAGGTGACCATAGGGGATGTCCATATTGGCAAAGGTGTGGTACAGCTGCGTCAGATGCCGTATATTGGAATCGTCATAGCTTCCAGGGCAGCCAGCACACACATTCAATATAATGCCCTGGGCATCACATACGACCTGGCAGTTGATGGAGAGGATTCCCCTGTGGTTAATGTAGGCCCTACCCCGCTCATCGGGTGGTGCTTTGATGCATACATGTGTGCAGGCTATAGCACCCACTACCCCAGGGTAGTCTGGCATTTGGTGGAAGAGATGCATATTGCTGGTCAACACCTCACATGTGTTGAGGAAATGTATGTGCTCACTGGCATGTGGTGACATGGCATCCAGGAACTGGTGGAATACTCTGGGTGCAGATGCCTGTGTGATCCCCATGATATCCTCAGTTGTGCTTTGGGAGGTACCTGTGGCTAGTATGCCTAGGCCTACACATACCTTGGTATACACTGGGATGGGTTTCCCTCGGCCTGTTCAATGTGTCAGGTGTGGCCGGCACAGCTCAACAATCTGCTGTAGGAGGTCTCTGTCCACCCCATAGCACTCCACTATCTCCAGATCATGTAGCCCTTTGTAGGTTACCCTGGAGTCGGTACAGTCTTCTCTGTCTCCTCACTGAGGGTTGTTTGACAGCATTCACATCCTCACCACCCTCAGCCTCCTGTGCATGTTGGTCTATGTTGCCTGCTGCAGCCCTTCTCATTTCATTGGATTGTTTCGTAAAATTTCACCACATGTATACACCGGTGGTGTAGAGTGAGGAAAAAACCCATGGGTATGGTGCTTGCTCACTTTATCGTAGTGTTCTGGGCCGGGCTGGGCCTGTAATCTGCTGATTTTGATAATTATCACCTGTTTGCCCAGCTTGTTCACCTTGACTACTCTCCTACTGCTGTTGTCCCTCCCAATTGCACTAGGCAGGTATAGACACACCCCTAGCTTAGGCATGCTAAGGCAGGAGCAATCCCGAGATACAGGGCTCCAATGTACGTACAGTATGCCTGACCCCCCCCCCATGCTTCACCTATATTTGAGTCCTGCACCTGGCTATCTATACACATACACTCTTGGGATTGGCATCACACCCTGGGGATAAACGGGATTCACTATTTTCCACCTCGTTTGCATAGTATTGTCTTCTAATGCATAGTTACATGACCCATACTGAGCCTCCACAAAAGAACCACTGCTTACTGTCACGCAGATCTGCACACAACTGGTTAAAAGCACCTTACTATCACCGTATTTAATGTCCCTTGTTCTTCCCAGCAACAAAATAACCGGCCTCTACACGCCTCGAACCCTGCACACCACAAACGATGTGCTTTACCACTAAGCCATGGCAGATATACATACATCTGATGTTATCACGTACAGATCATCCAGCACAGGCATTCAACAGTATAGGATATGTATTCCATCATGTAGATTTATGTGTGCTAATGTCCACATATATATATATATATATATATATATATATATATATATATATATATATATATATATATATATATATATATATACACACACACAGGCATATACATATGCACACACATACGTAGATATAGAATATATATCACAACAGCGGACCATGTGACACCAAAGCATTAGACAAGAATGAAAAGGAAACCACATGCTCCTCCTGCATTATGTACTGGTGTTACTATCAAGGCAAGTGTGTTTCTGTGCGTCACACGGGTTCAGACTGTATTAAGGGTAAGATTAGGGTTGCTGACATTACTCACCAGACCTATTGGTGAATGTATGTGCATGTCTTGCCAACCCAGTCTCTTGGGTGATTGTGACATTTATGGACACTATATAGGAAAACAACAAAACACGCTCCTTAACACATCCTGGAGCTAGCCACTCACAGATACCAACACACAGGATATGACTGCCGAACACACACACCTGTCAAGCCTTGGAATAGAACACCTACCTGTCTATTCTATCACACTACAGCATTACACAGTTACAGAATGGACTACTGAGATTACTGGGACACAGCACTCCCAGAGGCGTACTTCTAGGTGGGTGACATCATCAGCAATAGAAAAGACGCTGCTAGGGATTGTATGGAGTGTGAGCAGTCTAAAAGCATTATTCTGTCCCCAGGCAGATGGAGACACACACAGTTGGCATGGCTGGTATTAGAACACAGACCTAACTACCTTATCACACTACAGCATTACACAGTTACAGAATGCACTATCGAGATTACTGGGACACAGCACTCTCAGAGGCGTACTTCTAGGTGGCTGACATCATCAGCAATGGAAAAGATGGCGATAGGGATTGTATGGACTGTGAGCAGTCTAAAAGCATATGACTGTCCCCAAGCAGACGGTCTCACACACACATACAGTTGGCATGGGTGGGATTAGAACACCGACCTAACTACCTAGAACACTGACCTAACTACCTTATCACACTACAGCATTACGCAGTTACAGAACGTGTTACCGAGATTACTGGGACACAGCACTCCCAGAGGTGTACTTCTAGGTGGCTGACATCATCAGCAATGGAAAAGACAGTGATAGGGATTGTATGGAGTGTGAGCAGTCTAAGAGAATATGACTGTCCCCAGTCAGATGGACACAAATACACAGCTGGCATGGCTGGGATTAGAACACAGACCTAACTACCTTATCACACTACAGCATTACGCAGTTACAAAACGCGCTACCGAGATTACTGGGACACAGCACTCCCAGAGGCATACTTCTAGGTGGGTGACATCATCAGCAATAGAAAAGATGGTGATAGGGATTGTATGGAGTGTGAGCAGTCTAAAAGCATATGACTGTCCCCAGGCAGACGGACACACACACACACAGTTGGCATGGCTGGGATTAGAACACAGACCTAACTATCTTATCACACTACAGCATTACACAGCTACAGAATGCACTACCGAGATTACTGGGACACAGCACTCCCAGAGGCGTACTTCTAGGTTGGTGACATCATCAGCAATGGAAAAGACGGCGATAGGGATTGTATGGAGTGTGCGCAGTCTAAAAGCATATTCCTGTCCCCAGACAGACTGAGACAAACACATGCCAGTGGTGTGATCAGGACAACTGCCTCTCTACGGACCACTATTACAATACCACATAGATACGAGCTGTGCCACAGACACTACATCTTTCAAGACTGTCAATATGATCTTCTAGGAATGCGGACATCGACATGGATGCTGGCGGTTACGATGTACATACCTGTGAACCAATGTGTTCAATGTAGGAATCCATCCTGAAGCGGGGTATGGCCATCTGTTGACTGGACGACCACTATCGCTCTACAGGGTTACAATGGCCATGCCCATACACATAGAGGCACATAACCAACACAAGGTGTCACTGGGTATGCTCACACACTTAGTAGAACATGGCCGTTTGGAATGCACTATGTGTCCATCTACACAACGTCATACTGGGCATGCTCACACACTTAGTAGCAAAGGGCTGTTTTGTATGCACTCTGATTCTAAACACGGAAGGGCACAGTGGTGTCGATAGTTGTCATCGTTAGCATGAACGCTGCACTACATATATCTGACACTGGTCTTCTACACAACATCTGCTGCTGTCTGTCACCTTAGATGTACCAATCTAAACCTGGCACATTAATATCACCCATGGTGATGTCCTGCCAGGAGTGGCTACTTTGCCCAAATAGTGCCATTCATAGACGAATGTCCTGAGACCAGGTTAACATCCTGACACCTAGAGGACAACTACATCGTTTGTGTATGCTAAACAGTGCTAGATGTGTAGCATTCGTAATCACAGCTGCCTAATGTAGATCCAACAATGGGGAATACTGACATCTGTGCAGTGAGGAACACCTAGCCAAAACACTTAAAAACGAAGCTCAAACCTTTAAAAACTAGGCGAAAGAAACACTATAAGAGCCGGAAAAATAAATTAAAACTATTTAATGTAAGCGCTTTCGGCAAAGACCTTGCCTCACCTTCATCAGACAAACAATGAAACAATCAATCAACTGGCTTCTTTTTATATCTAATTAAGCCAGTTAAATAGATTAACATAAATAACAGCCACCATAGCAACCAAGTGCTAGTCAATGCAACTGTAGAGTTGTTAATAAAACATAATGCAAAAACAAAAACACCAATAAAATCCTAACAAGCATTAGTTTAAGAGCACTATTATAGGGAAAGGAAACGTACTGTCCTGTATAATGACTAATTAGCTCAAATAACTCCCTAATTAAAACTGTGCTTACTAGGTTCTCAAACAATTCAAGAGAGCAGCTTTCAGATTTGTGCAAGTACATAAACTAAATGTATTTAAATATAGTTATTAAATACATATTGTTGTCAAAAATCAATGAATTAAGTGAATTAAAAAATAACAAATAAAACAGTTCCTAATAGGTAATAAAACATACGTATGTTTTAAATACAAAAACAAATAATTCTTATTAAACCATTAATTTAAAACTATTACTAAATACTTAGTTAAATAACTAAATAATTGTTAAAGAACTAAGTGTTTGTTTATTTATGTAAAGATGTTTAAATCTAATCATCTTTTTAAAGAAAGAAGCTTCAAAACACACTTAATAGATAAACTCTCATTAAGGCCTGGAAAGTGTGTGCTCTTGTTTTAATTTGCCACATCAGCTCATCTATCTCTAAAAGGATTTGCCAGGGTCCCCCTCTAATGTCATTAGGCCTATGTTGCAAAACAGCAAATTTAAAACCATGGCCCGGATGTTCTAAACTATGCTTGGCCAATGCATTATTGATGTCCTTTTTGCCTATAGCATAACAGTGCTCATATATTCGTTGCTTTATTTTCCTTTCGTTTTTTCCAATGTAAAAAGCATTACATGAATTGCACAATGCTACATAGGTGACACTTCTTGTGTCACAGTTGTATCTAAAATTTGTTTTGTATATTCTATTATTAATGGAAAGTTGATTGCTAACCATTATATATTTACATTGAGGGCAAGCACCACACTTGAACATGCCATTAATCCTGTTAGAACGTGTTTTTTTCTTTTTCTCTAAAAGGGACTTAAGATTTTGGCCTCGCCTATAAGTGATTGTAGGACTTTCTCCTAGTGTCCTAAACAACGTTTCATCTCTGCCATGTGTGTTTGCTTGTGTGTCCATATATGCCACGTATGATGGGGAATACATCCTAATTGTTACTCACACCCCTGTGCACTGTTGTAGAGATCTGTACATACTGCAGTGTAGAAAGCAAGATATAGGTAGGGGTGGGGTGTGTATCACACACATGTGAGCTATCTGTATGTGCATGACATAGGTGCATTCAATTGTGGACTCCACAGTGTGTGTGTGTGCATGTATGTATGGCTGTCTGGTCCATGGATTGAGGATGTATGTTACCATAGTTAACAGATAGGACCCCTAACCCCTCCAGGTGATGCAATCTACTACCCTGTTGATGCCGTCGATCTTAGACATTACTGATTACCTGTACATGTTCATTCTCTGTGTCGCATCATGTGGGTGCACAGTACTGTAATTGTGATTACCACATAGGCAGGGGTCCTCACCTCAACATGATCAAGTGTGTGTGTGTTACAGTGTCATTGACCCCGTCAGTGTGGGCGTGCTACTGTGTGTCTGAATACATGTGTGCGAATACCTGTGTGTGTGTGTTTGTGTGTGTGTGTGTGTAGTTGTGTGTTCTCATCCTGTAATGTGAAGCCTCAAGCTATCAACTGACCTCTACCCTTGTCATCAGCTAGACCACTATGTAAACTCCCCACTCCATGTAACTGTACCTGTGATGTCGCCCAGTATGGATGTCACGTCTCTAGCCACTGTAGCTTAGCACACAGCTCCCATGCTCCTGGATCAGTAGATGTGTAGACATCTTTGGAATGTCAGCCTTTCTAACAGTGAGATTGAAGCTATGAATAGCATGCTGGTATTGCCATACATACCTGTGAGTAGTCCACATTTACACATGGGAAACTGCAAACACTGGCACTCAACGGCACATGCAATTAGACCTGAAGGAGGGAAGCAGGGCATCATTACCAACATGCTGTTACTGTTATTACCAAGACACGTACTGTGAACAGAAAACAATGCATTCTAAACCTATACTACATGGTATGTCTGCTGCGTGTCAACAGTACACAACAATTGTAATCTACACTTATCTCCCTATTCTGTTCAGCCTGTGCATCAGACCATATGAGCATGTCCCTGCACCGATGGTGTAGATGACAGGGATGCGTCACAGGCATCATCATATGCACAGGCTGCACCAGTGGATGACATCATGTGTGTGGGTTAGGGCCTGTGATCTAATTGGCCATGTGCGGTTGCTATGCATGTGAGTGCTGCGGTGCCCTACAGATGTTTCTGGTGTGTGCATGTATGTGTGCACACAGTTATGCCATGTGTCTGGCCTACAGAGGGGTATTATTGACAGTACCAGACTGTACAGACCAGGTTTTACAGCTCACATTGTCCAGCCACGGCCACGTGACCTGTGCCTCCCAGGGGTTGCATGGGAACTACCAGGCAGAGGTGCATATTGGGTACTGTCCGATGACACATGTCCACTGGAACCGTGTCCCCATTGGGACCATCCAGGGCCATGTGCACATGGCCTGCTGTGTCCTGGTGTGGACAGCGCAGCACCAGCTGCACTGCTGTGCTACCACCACTATGGGAGCCGGCATGTGAGGTAGGTCGTTCATGTAGACCTGCACCAGGTGACATAGCTGGCCTACGTCCACGTGCCCTATGCCTCACTCCTACCAGATGTTCCAGCACAGAGAGCTCACGCTCATGGATTGTCATGCCACGGTCAAGGATTCCAACCATGTCACTCAATCATCCGTCCAAAACCACAGCAAACTGCTGTTGAGCATTTGCCAATGCCTGGATGTTGTCATTTAAAGAACAGATAGCAGCCCTCTGAAGCCTCTGCCCTTCTCTGTTCTGCCATTCAGCACATGCCTGTGCCACCATTACAGTCTGAAACATGCGTCTGGTGACACCAGCTGCTGCGCTCTGTCCTGCAGGGGCATGTCGGCCAGAGGTCCTCCTATGAGCAGCACTGGCCACATGTCTGTGTGGCCCATCTCCAGTCATTTGCCTGACACCATGGTGTGAATACACACCTTCCGTAGCCACCACACTTTCCTGTTCCAAGCTACCACACGCTGTCCTTCCTCTATGGTCACTGGTGATGGGGTATGTGTTGGCATGCGATCTGTGTGCTGGGATGAGGGGGATATAGGTGGAATGGCAACCAATGGCACAGATGCAGCCCCTGATAACCCTGCCTGTGCCTCAAGCATATGTTCATCATCATTGTTAGAGTCTGTGGGGACACTAACATCAGATGGACCACAGGAGAGTAACGCACCTACGTCACCTGTGAAGGCAAACAAAGACTCTACATTACAAGACAGACACACACACACATACACGCAGATACACACACACACACACACACACACACACACACACACACACACACACACACACACACACACACACACACACACACACACCATGCATGTGATTTGAAAGAAGGCATGCAACATGCATGTGATACAGCAGACAGCATGCTGCTCAGACAATAATAGTGGTAGTTATGATATATCCCTGGGTTGCACACAACAGCAAGCATGTGTCATAGCAGAAGCCATGCATTTCACACAATCATGATAGTAAGCATGCATTCCTGTGTTATACCATGGGGACCAGCACAGGTTAACAGTACACATGGCTGATGTGTGGCATATGACCTTGACATTAACATGTAGTATGACATGTAATCTGCTGACGTGTGCATTGACATGCATACATGTTTGACACAATGGTGTCCTGTCACATATACAGTGGTATAATGGTGTCACATTGCAGTGTTGTCTGTCTGGCCTACAGATAAAATGCACTTTTAGCAGATGTAAATGACCACTGATGGGTATTATGAGGTGTCTATATTGCTATACAGTGTGAAGTACAGACACAGTGCCATTGCATGGAATCATGAGGCGTCTCTATTGCTATACAGTGTGGATTACACACATAGTGCATAGCCATGACTGTGTGCATACACAATACATATATACTGTGGATTGTGACTCACATCGCTGAGGTGTATTCACAGTAAACCATGATGTGGAATGTGTGACACAGGTCACAGAAGGACATACAGATGACACCCCTGCACATCTGCAAACATATTTTAGCTGCCTGGCAACCATGTCCACACATGGCAGACTTGTCAATACACCATGTCCCACATGACATTTGTGTACCACACACACGAGGTGCATGGCTGACAGTGATGTCCAACAGCAGCAAGAGAAATGTACTGTATCTGTGGCCTGATGTGGTTGTCTGTGTATGTATGTGGATACTGTACAGGTGACTACTGTCATGCTGTGACACAGTCATGATGTTCAACACATCTTATGTGGTCAAATGAAGTTACGCCTCCACAAGCTGTGCACAGGCTTGTAGGATATCCAGTGTTCCACATCTGCAATATAACCATTCAACAAAGGCTATAGTTGGACCATATGTAACCAATGTACAACAGGGTGTGCACACAATCACATCACATCTACTGTGTGTTGCTACATGTCACTGGCCATCCTCCATGGCCATGTGTGAACATGTGTTGGCCAAACGGTTGTGATGGCCATCTATCTCACATGTCTGTGTTGTCCCATATGACATACAGCCATAGATGTCATATACTCCACTGTCCACAGGGTTATGCAGACAAAGGGTTGTATGCTTGGTATGTGGGGTATGTTTTATGGGATAGTGAGATAATGTTGCAGCCGGACCGTTTCATGTCATGGACATGTCAGATGGAACATCACAATGTGTGCACTCATAGCAGGGGCATAATCCATCACAATGTTGAATCCAGTGGGCTGCCCATACTCCAGCTCACTGTATAGTACTGCTTGTGTACCCCCCATGTGTAGTTCTGATGTATAGTACATATTCCTACATTGAACAAAACCTCCACTGTTGTATGCACAGCTGTCCACACATCTAGCAATGACAGTTTCTGAGGTTTCATGTTGGTGTTTCACTTAGTTTGTAAGTATTGCACATGGGTAGCCAGTGTGATGGATTGCAGATGCGACCTGTATATTGTGACTGGACCATACATTATGTGTACATGTGTTAACTGGCCACATGGCGAATAGATCTGTGCATTAACATGCCTGATACTTATAACTGTCTCACCTGCAATGACCTGCTGTCTCTGCAGAACGCCAGAGGTACCTATATAGGGGTGACACAGCATTATGTTCATTATCCATGTCTATATGACAGCTATAGGGTGCAATGTGCATGTTAACACATTCGCCAGTACAATAGGATATACTATGGAGTATGCACATGTGTGCATACACAGAGTAGCATACTATAGTATGTGGCATGTGTGTATACATGCCTTGCATATGATGTTACATTACATATTGTACAGTGACACATGCAACTATATGGGATATAATAGTTATATGGGCAGTAGTGACTTACCAGGCAACTCCAGGCTCGGTGGTTGAGAGACACCCACCTCCACGATGGCAGCTAAGGTTTGTGGATGCTGTTCTGATGTGTCCCCAGATTGGCCAGTAGCTCCTTGGTACGTGTGAGTGGTGGCGGGGTTGGTGGCCCACCACCTGTTGCACCTTGTTCCCTGGTGATTGCATTTGCACGCTGTTTCACACATCTGATTAGGTCCATGCCGTGTCTGCGCACCTGCTGGTGCGTGCAGTTATGGCCACCCACATCATTAACACTCCTGCGAAGTTCCTGCCACAGGTCATCCCGCTGCTGTGCATCCTGTGGCACATGGCTAAACAGGACATCATAGTTGTCTTGGAGGTAAGGTATAAGGGCCTCATCCTCCAAGCGGGTATAGGCTGGGAGCCTTGCTAGCAGCATATTTGGAAGACATAATGATGGAGACAGGTCACAGTATCTCAGAGATGCACAGAGATACAGCTGCACATACATGTGTATCACATTTATTACATATAAACAGTTGTCTTTGCAAATCTTCATGACACTGACATCACTGACATGTTTGTGTCACACACATGTGACACCCAATGGGGATTGGATATTATCACCATATATGTGGGCCACCTGATTATATTGCTCATACTCCATGTAGATGCTGTCTTGATGTGGGCATGTCTGTTTGCCTATACTGGTGTTCTTACCTATCAGCACTTGCCTGGATGTGTCCACATTAATGCTGTTGACCTTGATGCTGTGTATATGTCACATATCAACACATACATGGACATGACCTGTGACAATGCAGGCATGCACACAGAAGCCTTTACATGCATGTGTTTTGCCATATACATCTACATGGCACTGTACAGCAGTTCAACATCCTGCCACGTATCACCTGTGTTGCACATGTGATACACATGGGACACTGGCTAGCCGGATGGTATTTGCAGGGATGGTTATCAACTATAGCATGTACGGCCAAGGTCATGTAGTGGTCTGTATGCCCTGGGCTATGTATGAGCGTAGGATGTAAGGTTACCTAGCTGTAGCCGACAGCCATGTTTCTGGCGCTAGGTGAAGCAGTGCCACATAACTGATCCAGACGATTAATGATATATCTACCATGTGGTCATCACACCATGTCTGACAGAGGTAAAATGTGCAGCTTTGCTGGACAGGGTTGCATAGTATGGCAGGAGTATGTAACATGTATGGGACAAGGATCTGTCCAGCATGTGGTGATCCTTGTACTAGGAAGTTGGATGTCCATGACATATGTATTTCAGATCAGGATATGTACGTGTAGCATGTCCAACATCAAAGTGTTGGACATGTCTTTATGCAGGGCAGGCATCATGCTACATAGTGGAAATGAGGATTGTGAAGGCTGGTGCTGCCCATCCAAACATGGGCAATACCCCTTAAAGGTGATATGTGATCCAATATTGGTCACTTGAGTGATGAGTATGGCTGTACAATGATCTCCATGTTCATGGATGGCACCCTGTCATGACTAGGGTTGCCTCTTATGACTACCTAATAGGCTTGGTGATATCACTAGCTCAGGGAGGTAAACTGCACAGCACCATCCTTTACACACAGTGTCCATTATGTTGACCGCTGCCTAGGTGGTAGTTCATGGATACAGGGTTATTAACCTAGCGGTGACAATACAATATGCAGCTGTCAGATTGTGCACATATGTCACACACCCAACCCACAAAGCCTGTTCTGTATGTTGTCCACAACACTGAGTCAGCTATTGCTCCTAGGTCATAGCCATTCACATACTTACATAGGCAGATGCCTCCCATTTGTCTGTGTGGTATGGGCTACAATGAGGGGGAGTACAACAAATTAACCCTGTTTTACTGTAGCTGCCACTGGTGTGATATGCACATATTACTCAGACACCTTTTGTAGTGTCGGTTCTGTCAACAGTCCCCTGGCAGAACACTCCTGTGACATACAAAGGTACAGCTAGTATACTGAGTGTAGGTGGAACACAGTATGAGTGATGATGTCCTATGACCTGTCACAGGTATGATATGCAGTGTGAAATCATCTGTACTGTCATCTGCATCTGTACTGCTAACAACATATACATTGATTAAGGTTCATGGACTTTCAGACCAGACTCAGCAGGGTAGTAGTGCAGTGCCTCCCATTATGAGTGGTGTCTCCACTTTGTGGGTTGTGATAACTGTTGGTGTGCACCATTCAGTGTTTTCACAGACTGACATGAAGCTATGTTTTACATGATGTGTATGTGTAGAGCAAACTGTTTTGCCATATATGTATGATACAACCAGGGATGTGGACAGGTCCCATGCAGCCTGAGTGCGCCTTGTATCATCATAGTTATGGTTACAGGGGCTCAGTAGTGTTCATGGATATGTGATTGTGTACCTGTTGGGGGGGGGGGGGCAGTGTGTTTATGTTATCCAACACCCTATCTGTATTGCTTATTCATGCTCAGCACTTTTTCAGAACATGTACGCACTTCATGAGCTACTAATTACTATAGCACTCAATCCTCCTCATTACCTACAGTTAAACACTGTTTGTACTCACATTTCCTGCTTGCTTAGAGTAAAACAGCTCCTGTACACACTTTCCTCACATATCTAGTGGGAAATAGTTAAATATTCAGGCATGTCCAAGTGTCAATTCCCAGTGATATCGCCTGTCTATATGATGAATATGGACATCATGAGGCAATACAGAAATTGTCTCGTGTACACAGTTAATACTCCCCTCCTAACATACAACACTACAACCTGTGGGAGATGCACATATCTAGCCATGCTGGAGGTAAAGCTCTCTCCAACCCAGACTGAACCTGACAATCATGTGGGGATGTTAATCATTTGCACCACACCACACTCATCACATAGTCTCACTAGATCTCCACCACCACAGGCCACACATAATAAGACTACAACATTTGTGGAGCCTCTCAATACTACTTTGTCTAGGCAACAGAGAACTCCAAAGCAGAAATACAGGCAGCCCCCATCACCCAACACAACACCAATTACTTATAGCCCACAGACTCAGTATGCCCATCAACCACAGCCAATAGGGCGATATAACATACCTAACACACTAGTCATAGGTGACTCTATAGGCGGTCACACTGATCTCCCACTCAGCAGGCTACACAAGGTGATAGTTACTGTCAGCTGCCTGTCGGGTAACAGGATTCACAACATAACCTATGTACTCAGGTCACTCCTCAACAGGTACAATATGACTATGTAATTCTCCATGTTAGTGTGAATGCCCTGAGATGTACCTTCCTGGACTACATGTAAAGAGACATGGAATAGCTCTCTGATCTTGTAGCACAGGCAGGCATCGCCCTAGCCCTGAGAAGCATTCGACCATTGCCAAGACTGATAACACAGTACAAGGACTGAATTATTTACTTCAACAATTGGCTATGCTTCTGGTGTCATTCCAAGGGTATCCAGTATCTGTCTGCTTTGAATGACATGGTCGACAGAACACGATGCTTTGGCACAGATGGCCTGCACCTGTCGGCTCTGGGATTAAGGATAATGGCTAATGCTCTTGCTGCTCCTATAGTGCCTGTTTTAGGCACGGTTCAAATAACATATTCACCACCATAACAGGAACAGGCAAGCAAAATCTGAGGGTAATGCTACTTCAATGCTTGACATCTTCATCTCAAACGCACTCACCCGAGGCACTCCTTGTAATGGACCACTTCGATATCTGTGTAGTGACTGGGACCTGCTTCTAGGCTCCTGAGAGTACCCCTGCACTACTATGCTATTACTCATACCACACCTTTCAGTCATGTAACCAGGACCAGAACACCCACGGCGGAGGTGTGTCCATATTTCCCAAGGATATCCACACCTCCAGGCTGGTTGCTTAGCACAATGCATCAGAGATAACCCAAGTGCAACTAACTCTGGCCATAACTGCTATACAAATTGTAGCTTGCTACAGATTTCACACCATACCCCACGGTTAACGGTCCTAACTTCTTGGTGTACTGGAAAGTAGGGTTCAAACAGACACTACTGATGTGCAACTGACACTACCCCACCATTAACTGGGATACCTACTCATGTACTGACACATTAGGCCAATGCTTTCTGGGATTCATAACCTCCAATCACCTGGATCAACCTATCCACACCACCACCAGGGCCAACAATATCCTAGACCTGGTCATTACCAACATGTGTGACTGGTGTTCCACACCTGGGGTTATCTCCTCATTGGTCAGATCCAAATGTACGCTAATCACCCTTGTTATCCACATCCCAGCACCACACCCTTTATGGAAAACACAGTACAATATTTCTACAAAGCCAACTTCAGGCTTCTTATGACAGCAGTAGTAAACGTCATGACACCCGTGCAGATGGAAAATACAGTTACAACCGCTGAATCATACACAACTGCACTTAATTAGCACTTACACGACTGCATGGATCATGCTATCCCAAACAGAGCCATGATGGTACCCACCAGAAAATGGACGCCACTCTGGTGGTCCACTGCTATGGACATAATGTGCAACAGAAGGAGGAGACTGTTGCAAAGTAGAGTACAATCCCTTGAGTGGAGGAGCTCTCTGGTCAGCCTCAGTAGGAATCTGAGATCCCTTATCACATCCTCCAAAGCTAGCTATGTAAACATTACCACGACTAATTCCAAGGACTACCACAAAGTGTTCTAGAGGTATTTCATTACTCTCGATGGCGATACCCACATCTGCTCTGACATACAGCTGTTAGGCACAAACATTATAGAACCAAATGATATTGGCAACATCCTGGCAGATAGGTTCAGTTCTAACTTTACACCCCTCTCACACCCTAAAGGGCCCATATCTATACAGGGACAGTGGAGAGTCCCTGTGATCACAACTATGCAGTTCAAAGCTGCAGTCTCTAAAGCCAGGAACACAGCATCCATGTGACCGTACAACATCCCAGGCTGCAATTTCCACGAACTTCTGAACGAAATGGCTCCCCATTTGGGTACCATATTCACTAATAGCCTTGCATCAAGCATTGTGGCCACTGAATGGCACACAGCAACAGTTATCACACTCCACAAAGGTGGCGCCACAATGGACCAGAGGAACTATTGCCCTATACGCCTGACTAGACTGTTCTGCAAGACTATGGAGCACATCATCATGGATCTCGTTCACAGAGACATTGGTGGCCTCCAAACCTTTGATCTCACCCAGTTTGGATTTGTTAGGGCCAGACCATGCCTCCTAAACTTGGTGGAGTCCTTTGAGATAGTTACCAAGGCAGTAGATGAGGGTAAGGAGGTTCACACAGCCTGTCTTGAACTCTCAAAGGCTTTCAACACAGTTCCCCATTCTGGTATTGTCAACATACACATCCACCTGCACATCAACCCCTACGTCACGAGATGTTATGCAAAGTGGCTCACGGACAGAACCCACACAGTGAGGGTAGCATACCCTAGTTCCTACTGCAAATCAGTTACAATTGGAGTCCCTCAGTCCTCGGTCATAGGGCCCCTCATGTTCGGTATATGCTTCTCTGTGTACAGGCTAGCACAGGAGGACTTACCCTGAATAGGTTTGCTGACGACTGCAAACTAGGGACCATGATTGATTCACCAGCTGATACAGACACCCTCCATAAGGGTGTCACTGGGATGGGTACCTGGTGTCAATAACATGGCCTCAAGCTGCATGCCACAAGGTACATAGACATCCCCTTTGGATTACACCAATCACCCGTGGACTATCACATAGGTGGTAGTCCCCTACATACATAAGACATGATAAGGGATCTTCGAACCCAAGTAGATAGCATCCACTCCTTTGATAACCCTATTGTCAAGGTGGTGTGGATATCCTTCTTCGTGGCCAACCTAATCTCAAATGGGTTTGTAGCCAGAACAAAGGCAGCCATTCTGCCTCTCTACTCATGACTTATGAAACACATTAAAGGGTACAACACCCCATTTGGGATGTACCTTATGAGACAACAGCAATGGCTTTAAATACCACAACATTACCACACCAAGAGGAATACTGACCTCCAAAGGATGACGTATGCAGCCCAACTACAGAAACCCCAACTGTACTCACTTGCATACCGCATACTCAGAGGTGATTTCTGCTGAACATACAAGGCCCATGTCCAAAACAATATTGATGGATATGCTCCACATAAGCAAAAGCCACTGAGAGCCACATGCTTTGGGATATGTACCTAAACGCAACGATGACTAGAACATGCTGGAGGGATACATTCCTGACCCGGACACTCACCATGCTTTGGAACATGATTCCTATGTACATCAGGCTGGGACCCTCACTAGCACTCTTCAAGAGATACCTCGATGGGTGGATGGGAAACAGACATGCACACCAGGGATCACTGCAGTAGCTCTGCTGTACAGAGGCGCAGGAAACTAATGGCTGTGCTGTTCACAGGCACAAGACACTAACCTAGGGAGGTGCCACAAGTGAAAACACTGTAGTTAGGCTTATGAATGGCCTTGGCCAGACAGCATAGTACCTAACTATGAACCTATGAAGCTATTACATGTACTTTGTGCATGGATAATTGACTAGCTCTTCCATTTTAATTAGCTATCATGCTAATACACTGTCTGGTGACTACAAGTCATATGTATCCTGTTATTGTGTATTGTATATGCCAATAGACATACCTGATGTTTGCATAACATAACAGTAATGCTATGTAAAATGTTAGACATATCTACCTACAATACTGTACATTTCACATTTTTGCCACAATATCCCACAATGCAAATCATAATTGCACAGCAGGACCACCTTAGACATGTTATTCTCAGTTATACGCCTATACATATGCCTACTGTTACAGTATATCAACATATACTGTCCCCTGTTATGGCATGTACTTGTTGGACAAACCCTGCCACTGACAGCGGCTGGAGTGGAATTGTTGTGTTTAACGTCCTTATGTAGCATCCCTTGTGGTGTATGAGGTGTTTACCTTGTGGCCCACAGCAGTACACACAATTTCTAAGAGCGTTACTATGCTCAACAATACATCACTATACCTTTTCCCACTATATGCGTTGCGTACACTTTAATTAATACAGAACAGGTACTACATACACTAATATACTGAGTGTTCTACATACCTTATTAGTATCCCGAGTTGACGATAATATAAGTCCTATTCGTTTTCTGTTTCAATGGTTTTCTCGTATGTACATACGGTTTGAATGTATGACAAGCCATCCTTTTATACATAGATACCAGTAACATGTGGTATCCTGCCACCAATTGGTGTTCCGGAGTAGATGATTACATGCACATCAGCTGTGCAGCTACTCTATTAGCCAATTACATGGCAACAGTGGGGTATAATTGAATACTCCACTTGGGCATTGTCCTTCTGCCCTACCTTTGAGGAAGATGGCCTGGATGTGTTGTTTGTGATGAATTGCAACAGCTATATGGAGACACACAGAGATATATTAACTTCATGGCCCCCATGGATTCTGTGTAATGGCTAGGGGATGTAGTTCTACATGTGAGTGTAGCTATTATATCAGCCATCTGATACAGGATTATTGCAACCAAACCCTGTAACATCAGTGTCTGTTCCATTGTACAACAGCAACGATTTCACATAGAGCCATTATAGTATGTCTCTCACAAGGTATGTTAAGGCTTCTGCAGATGTCATAGAGTGAGTGGATGTTTGTGATGTTATTACAGTCTGTATTGCAATTGTTTCAGGTGTGAGGGAGATGTAGGTGGGTGTACACAGCAGATGAAGGTGTGTAGGAACTGCATTTATACATATTCCGTATGTGTGAGGGCTCCTTCCCTAATTGAAGACCTATCATTTAGTAGACTAATACTGTGGTTATAGCAGGCTTATTCATTAAGCCATTGTTAATTGGTTCCTGTATAGCATGCAGGTGATGTTGGTCCTTCAATCCCTTCAGAAATACATCGGTATGTAATGAAATGTTGCTACATGAGAGCTGCCTCATGTATTTCTGTCACATATATTTGCACTCATTGGAGTTGTATTGGTGATTGAACCTCTTTGGCTTGGGTTGCCAACTTTTCAAATGGCCATAGTGGGACATTTGCAGGACACACATTGGATTTTAGAGGCCAACTCATACCCATGGTCAGTACAAAGTATAAAACTATACATATATGCCTATATAAAAGCTTATATTCTTGTAGCGGTTTACTTGCTTATCCTGTTTCTTGTTACATGTAGGTATTTTACATACAGATGACTATTTTATGCAACAATTACATTAAATATGGAACATGCCAAAAGTCTCGTGATTGTAGGACATTAGTATTTGTACTCATTTTGGTCAGGACACTACCGCACATAGAGGGACTGCCCCTCACAAGGTGTGACAGGTGGTAACCCTATCTTTGTCTCATGTCCCATAGCACATATTTGTAATAGTGTATAGACATATATACTCTCCATATCCTTTGTTCATAAAGTTCGGTCGTGGCGGAATGTGTGATTGCTATGGTCCATGT
This sequence comes from Protopterus annectens, assembly GCF_019279795.1. Classification (NCBI taxonomy): domain Eukaryota; kingdom Metazoa; phylum Chordata; order Ceratodontiformes; family Protopteridae; genus Protopterus; species Protopterus annectens. Next base: position 1,422,466,967 of record NC_056731.1, read on the forward strand.
TATGCACATATTTCAAGACTTCAACCACTGTATACGGCATACCCATGGATTCAGGAATGCACACACTTCCAACAACCACATCACCATTCCCAGACTCCCAAACCCCACAATACCGAACACTCAAACTTGCGACAGTCAAACTCCCGGAACTGACACAAACACAGAACACACACACGCACACACAGACACACATCCAAACAAACCATTCTACACTACATATGGCCAGGTGGCCATGCCCCCATACACACCTCATGTGGGTGGCTACGCCCCCCACACCACACCTACTGTAATAATCTACCTCCGAGATAGCACAAACAGACACATGAAGCAAACCCACACATACACATTACATTCCCCCAGAAACACACACCACACTCAGAACACACACTTACACGCACTACAGCAATCAGAAACACACTTAAACACAGTACCTACCTGGACCGCAGCACCAGAAGCACTAACTAAATGTCCCTTAACATCGTGATAATAGTACTCGAGGTTCTAGTGTTCCGGTACTGTGGACTTTCTGTCTTTAAGCCTCGTGATTATGCGTGTCGGTATGTAAAGCAGTCGGTATTTGGTAGTATCTTATTTATATGTGCCTTCATGGTTGTGTAGATGTTGTTAACCTATCTATATATTTGCATATATATGTATATCCGTATATATCAACATATATCTCTCTATCACCCTTTTCTTTCTCTCTCTCTCTTATATATATATATATATATATAGAGAGAGAGAGAGAGAGAGAACACACCTTTCGTTGGGTACATGGCGGTGTATACTATTTACCGAACTCTGCCCTTTTGTGTTTTAACCTGTCACAATACACACCTGCCATTGGTACATCTCAGGTAGCTTAGTGGTAGGTGATTGTGTACATGGTTGCATGTTCTACTCCTGGCAGTGGTCGTTTTACCTCTCAGATCAGGCAATATTAGTACAAGGGTAAATAATGCACATTTCAGTGGTTCTGGGCAGCTTTGCCCGTGATCTGCGTGATATTCAGCAAAGGTTAGACCTGTGTTGCGCATATCCATGTAGTCATGTTTAAATGATGATTACCAGCACTTACCGGCACAAAAAACAGCTAACATGTGCTTAAACATGCTCTAATGACCTGCATTCAACATCCATTATTCGGGACATTGGAATTACGTAACAGCCCTTGCAGGTCGTAGAACAGGGAACATGCACGAGACAGTCAGTGGCTTTACCACTGGGGCATCTGGGATATGTACAAGTGTAATGTGTTTAGTATGTGGACTGTACTACGGCTGTTCCTCCATACTGGAAACAAATGTGTAACTCAGTTAGTTTACATATGGATGATACCTATTAATGGTATGTGCAAGTGATGCTTAATGGATGTGCTCCAGCTATGGAAATCCATGTCACAGTGAGCCACACACTGTAATGTGCTACACCTTGCCACAACCATAACTGGAGAATGCTGGGGTGACAGATACCTGTCATGGGTACTCCCCATGCTTTGGAACTACATCCCTGATTACATTATATGGAGCCCCTCATTAACACACCAGGGAATCCTTGCAGAGTGAGTGGGGAACAGTGGTTACACCCCAGGGATCCCGCAATTGGCTCTGCTCCACAGAGGGACAGTTAGTTAATCAATTGGGTGGCGACAGCAGACACATTTTGGCTAGGCTTATGAACGGCCTATGACAATTAGGCAGGTACCTACCGATGTACCTAGGAACCTATACATACAGTATCAACACATGCTGTTAGCTTAATTTACTGTTCAGGTGTTGACTTACCTTGTACGAATAGCTGTTGTGTGTGCAATAGTTGAGGGCTGCCTATTTAGGATGCACACAGTAGACCACCTATACATGACAATTTACAGGTGGTTGTGTGTGTTTGCCATCCATTTTACTGTGTGTGCAGGTGGAGAAGTGTGTCAGTCTTTAGGGGCCTACACTGTCAGTGTATGTGCTATACGTTCCCTCTTTGCCAAGGCATGGGCATATTGGGCACGCCTCCATCTGCCTACTGGGGCTGGCACAGGGTGTTCGTGGTCTGAATCCCTCTGTGCCTGTGTTGCCCTTGGCAATTGTGGTGGGCTGTGAGGGCCTTCACTATTATGTCCCTGCTGCAGCTGTTTCCGCAGGATCATATTATGTAGCATGGTACATACTATGAAGATGTGGGCACATGTGCCTGGAGAGTACTGCAAGGCTCCACCAGATATGTCCCAGCAATGGAACTGTGATTTCCCAAACACACGCTCTATGATGATTTTGGTTTGTGCGTGTGCCTCATTATGGTGTTCTTGCATGGGTGTGTGTGCATTTCTGATGGGAGTCATCATCCACGGCTCCAGTGCATAGCCAGCATCCCCCACAAGGTGGCCATATGGGATGTCCCCCCGACAAATACCTGGTACAGCTGTGAGGCATGCCAGATGTGGGAGTCGTGGTAGCTTCCAGGGCTGCCAGTACACACATCCGTGATAATGCCCTGGGAATTGCACACGACCTGGCAGTTGATGGAGTGGTATCCCTTGCGGTTTATGTAGTGCCTACCATGCTCACCAGGTGGTGACTTTATATGTATGTGCACCTATTATCTATTGCACCCAGTACCTCCGGGTAGTCTGCCACACAGTGGAAAAGGTGCATATTGCTGGCCAACTCCTCCTGAGTTCGGGAGAAGTATATATGCTCATTGGCATGTGATAACATGGCATCCAGGAAATGGTGGAGTACCCTGGATGCTGATGCCTGTGAGATCTCCATGATATCTCCAATTGGCCTTTGAAAGGTACCTGTGGCTAGTATTCTCAAGCTTACACATACCTTCATGTCCACTGGGATGGGTTCCCCTCTGTTGTTTCTGGCTCTGAGGTGTGGCCAGCACAGCTCAACGATTTGCTATATGATGTCCCTGTCCACCCTGTAACACTCTACTATCTCCAGGTCATCTAGCCCCTGGTAGGTCACCCTTGATCTGAACACTCTTCTCCTCCTCCAGTGCCTGAGGTGGTTGTCAGCATCATCCTCCACACCACCTTCAGTTTCCAACACATGCTGATGAATCACAGCTATGGCAGCTCCCAACATGTACATTGTAAAAGTTCCCCATCTGTTTACACCGATGGTGCAGTTATTGGGAATACACGAGTGTGTGTGAGGTGCCTTCACACTTTATACTATTGTGCTTTGGAAGCTGATAATGTCATAGGGTGTGTATGTACAATCCGAGCTGCAGGGTATCTTACTTATCTGTTTTACCACAGGTACTGCTATTGTGGTGCCTTTGGTGTTGAATTACATTTCGCTACCGTGGATCATCTCTTGCCCTTGCCTTCACTTTTCAAACCAATTCCCCTCCCATTGTCAGGCATGCATCCAGCAGCCTGCTTTCTTGTTTTGTACTTTCCCAACCCAGGATTGTGTTGTGAAATGTGTTCTATAGCCAATCTACTGCAGGTTTGCTTTGCTCTGCTGTGACAGTTCTCTTTTCTTTGCAATCCGGCACCTCCCCTGTCTTGTTCAGCAGGTTGTTACTAGCAGCCTTGTTAGCTACCATCAATGGCCCACTGTGAGTTAATAGGTGTTAATTATTCAGTTGTAATCCAATTACCCTACTGCGGCATTTCCTTATTGTCTTCCCGTAACCTTCCTGTTTCAGCTGTGGTATGCACTGTGCACAGCCATTTACCGGGTTTTGAGCACATTGTCATCCGTGTACACATGCGCTTTCAGTCACCTTGTGTGCTCTCAGCTAAGCAAAGCTATGGCTACATCCACACCCCTATCCTGCGGCTTTGCTTAGCAATGGGCAACACAGATTAACAATGCTCCAATGTGCTTACAGCTATGGTGCCACACCCCTCTGCTGATGTCATGTATACCTCCAGGCCACTCCTTGGTGTTGTACCACTGTGCCGTGTGGTACATCCTTATACCGGCGGGACATTTGCGATTCAGTATTACTTGCCTCATTTGCATGGCATTGACTACTAATTCATAATTAACAATTCCAAAACTGAAGAAAAACAAACTGTCAAAAAACAAACCAAAAGGTTCCGAACCAGCAGGTGTAAAACTCCAAAGGTTTATTAGGAAATGTAAAAGTAAAGCGCTTTTCGTCTCCCTTAGTAGGAAGACTTCTTCAGACAAAGGAAAAAATCATCAAACACAATTTAAAACCCAAAAAAAGGGGTGTGTGTTACAAAATTACAAACAGCTGCCTTAATTGAACCCACTGACATACCTTCACATTTAAAGTTGTATTACATTAAAAGCATAAATAAATGTCCACTTAGTGTAGACAGGGTGTTAAACATAAAAAGTTTTCACAAAAGAAGCATGAACTTGATAAAAGTAACCAAGAATGTCTTAGTGAAGATTCATGAACCTAATCAAGTGTAAATACTGTTTGTTTCCCTTAAAATACATTTTAGCAAACAACTTTTCATAGGGTAAAACAAAACTCATACAGAATCTTGTGATTAAAAAGAAAATAAAATGAAGTAATGCTTGCAACTAAGTATATACAAATATAATATCCATTCCTTAACAGAAAAGGTAGTAAGGAGTACACATCTCTAATGCATAATGAAGAATCAATAATAAATGAATAAATAAACAGTGCAACTCAACTAGGAGTCTGCAATAACTGGAATTTCAAAGGTGTTTCTAATAAAAGAAATGTTATTTCTAATGTTAAATAACCGAATATGTTTATTTCTGTGTTTGTAATTTTGTAACACACACCCCTTTTTCTAATAACATTTCCTAATAAACCTTTGGAGTTTTACACCTGCTGGTTCGGAACCTTTTGGTTTGTTTACTAATTCATAATTACCGCACTGAACACTGTCACAGACCGTTAACAACCCTTGCGCCTTGGTTGTGGTGTAGCATGCATACCATTGACTATTATGGCAAAATCATGATTTGTGTTACATTGCAATTTTATGACATCTATATATATTTTCCTTGTGTTCCCATTTGCGCACACATGCCCTGCGGTTGTACTTTGTGTTAGTGTGGCCATGACATTAAATGTTATTTTTTATGTGTTGTGCATGTTTTTTTATGCCATTGGCTGTATATTTAGCCATTGGCATACGTTAACTTTATAATACGTAAGTTTGGTCTGCTTTCACGGCTCCGATGTTCTGTTTGGAAAAATGTAAACTGTTTTTTTTTTTGTTTACATTTCTGTATGCTTACGCTACGCCTGCACCACTTCATGAATCACTATGTACCTTCATTGGCATGCTGCACTACTGTGCATGGGGTGATTAGCATACATGTGCTGAGAGCTGCGCAGATCTGGCGTACGCTGGTAGTGCACATGGATTTGGATCATACCTGAATCAATTGGCGGCCATATTTGGCATTAGACCGCCTACGCTACGCCTGCGTCTGGCGCAAGCTTCATGAATCCCGGGGTAGGTGCTTCACAGCAGATGTCACATGTCCTTGTGTAATGAAGCATTACTCCGCTTTTCAGCTAAATGTATCAAATCAATATGGTCATAGGATACATGATGACTGCCTGTATAGCAATGTAATGTACAAATGGTAATAGATATTCAGATGAAAAGGGTTATATTTCCATGTCAGGCAGCTGTACTGAGATAGTTTATGAAAACTACCCCATGCAACTGTCAGTTTTAGGCAATGTTGTGACGTATCAATAGCATAGGTTTATTATAGCTGACAGAACATTCCTCAGTATGTTCTGATTCTATTTTCTTGGGTTTCCTAGCAGACTAAAAAGAATGGAGAAACAAGGTGATAATAACTGATCTTATGCACTGCCTGGTGGAGCAGAGATATGAGCAAGGGAAGTAAAGTAACATCTGCTCATATGTTCTGTGACTGGAAAGCAGATCATAATACAGTTAGACGTTCTTCCAATCATGTACAGTAACTGTACCATTTTCCCACATTTTATGTATATATATATATATATATATATATATATATATATATATATATATATATATATATATATATATATCCTCCCAGCATGCAACTTCAGTAGTTCAATACTAACCTTATGTATTTTCTGCATATTGGCAAGTCAACCATAAATCTATTTACATATTTCATGTACTACAACTTCTTCTTTCAGGTTTTTCCCACTTAGGGGTCACCACAGCAGATCACCTGTCCACTCATGATTGGCAGTGGAGTTTTACAGTGTCAATTTGCCAGTCCAGCACCCAACCTTCCACAGAAGGCGCACACTCATACCTAGGGCCAATTTAGAATGTCCAATCACCCTACAGCATGTCTTTGGGAGGAAACCAGAGCACCCGGAAGAAACCCACACAACCACAAGGAGGACATGCAGACTCCACACAGAAGGAACCCCAGCCAAGAATTGAACCGGAGAACCTCTTAATGTGAGGCAGCAACGCTAACCGCTGCACCACAACTGATCATATGTAAACAACCTTTGTAATGTTGTACATATGTACATTACCTTTTCTTTGTGTGCACAGCCTAAATAATGATCACATGCCATTTATTACTACAAACAGCTTACCAAGATTGTATGTTCGCTGTTATATCTTGTATATGTGGTTCTTGTGTGGAGCTTGATATTTCATGCAGAGTAGCTGACGTCCAGTGTTGCTACAGTTTTTGGCTACCACATCAACATCTGTACATCATTATGTGTATGTGTTCGCTACCCATCATTATACTACACAGAGATTCACATCATATATACTTATTTTAGCACAGGTAAGGGTGCTCCAGTGTATTCACAGTTTACTAGAAGAGGTAGGGATCAAACTACTATTCCATAGCATGTACTTGTATTTAGCTGTGTGTAAGGGGCTACACTGTACCCTGTGTAACCTTACAGGGATTTTGTTACAGTGTGTGTTTGTGTGTATGTGTATGTGTGTGTGTTTGGGGGGTTGTACAATCACAGCAGCATGTTCAATTATGAGGTGTATATATTATGTCCTTTGTAATATGCAGTACTTTTATAGCTATGAGGTATGCCTTTATTTACCCTGTGCTTTTCACTGAGAAGTGTATTTGTTATGTCCTGCAGCAAGAATCTGAAACAAATATTATGACTTACAAATTAGGTACTAAACATATATAATACCATACTGTACAGCTTTTTGATGCCAAATGTGTGCTGTTTATGCATTTCTTTGTTGATAAGGACAGATCCAAAATATTTTCTTCAAGGTGAAAATGTCTGGCATGCCATAATGGCAGACTGAACCCACAATGTCTCACTATGAAAATTAAGATATAATCTGCAGTAGTTCCAGACAGAATGCATCAGTAGTAGTTTCTCACTTCCTAGACAGATAAGTTGCTGGGTAGTTATTGCTAGTGGTATACCTCATATTGAAATTAACATGATGATGTAGCAGAAACAGAATAATGCATTTAATAACTTGTTCCTGTAAAGAAGAAAGTAGTTGCATGTTACCTGCCATGCTTAATGGTTTTTATATGCTGTACATCATAGTTCAATACCTACCATGATAACATTTTGTGCTGCAGTGTTAGACTTAATGTGTGTAAATTATGAATGCAAAAATTAAGCACAACAACATACTATTCATTTAATGTAAAACTTCTGGCAGCCTTAACATGATGAGTCTAATGATAAATGAAGTTAATTGTAATAGGAAGATGCTTCTGCAAATGACTAACACGTTGTCAGCTATGTATATACTGACAGGCTTAGATGTATATATTGACATTTGCCTTTTCCAACAAACATTAAAACAGCATACATATTTAGACATACTCTGTCCTGAACATAGCAATGCTGATAATCATTGTTAGAGGCCTACTTTGTTTTATTGTTCACACAGATATGTAATATTTCTCTGCACATGTGTATTTGGGGTCTATATTATATTAGCGAAAATCCTTTTAAGCAAATGCGAAAACACTGACATGTATTGCCCGAACCGCGAATATGCCGAACGCACTAAACTGCGAAATTCAAAAAGTCGAATCCCCATAGTCGGCCAACTCCACCTCCCACTACATACTGCCTACACAAACAAAATAAATAAACCTCATACATACACTAACCAAAACCCTACTTCTAACCCTAAAGTAAAGCACCAAAACCCTACTTCTAACCCTACACTAAGCCTTACATACATTACCTATCTATGCACTTACCTTAACCCGCACCCTAACCCTAAGGTCCGTAACTATCGCACACTTACCTTGCGGAGCTATACCACAGACGGGCCAACCGTGACACTTAGACATTTTGAATTTCATTGTTTTGGACATTCAGCGTTTCCGTGGTTCACGCAATACGTGTTGCACTTTTCATATTCACGTAAAAGGACTTTTGAGCATCTAAATGGAACCCGTGTATTTGTTATTCTGATCGGTTGTTATATAGTGAGGTGAGCCATTTTTGTTGATGGCTTTCACAACTGACCATGATTTGATATAGCACACCATAACAAGATGGTACTGTAATAGTTACAGATAATGCCACTGTGCCCCTGACTGTGTGACAGGTGTGAAGTGCTAGTCAATGGGAATGACATAAATATGTGGGATCTTGGATCATGCTTTTAATGTGTAGCAACATCTACCCCCCACTTGCTTTTTGAATGTATGCTGCCTAATCCATGGTGACCTGAATGGGTATGTCTTTTCCCCTCTATGTGATTAAATGATGAGGTTTTACATATTTTGGTACTTATGTGTTTTGTATTCAGGTGCTGGTGCACTACATTTGTGTAATGGATATATATTTAATGCCTTTGTTGTGTAAATCTCAGCTCTTCATTACTACCCTGTGTGTCTATAAATATTTAACCTAATTATTGCATGGGAGTCTTTGCATTTTGTTTGTGAGACAGAACGTCATAGTGCAGGATGCAGTAGTAATTTTTTGGCATTCTCACATTATATTTTCCATGACACATACTGGTTACTAAAACTTGTGCCAATATTTGCTGTAAATAATTAACAGGATTTACTATGTAAGGCTGGTGCTGTTTCACATATATGTTGTTATCTTTATTCATCTCTGTATGAATTCTATGGTAACTGCGATGTGCACGCATGATTTACAGCACTGAATATACAATTGAATTACATTGTTGTACTGCATATTGCTATGGTAATTTCATGTCACTTATTGCTCATTTGTCTTCTGTATGTACTCATTAATTCTTGCAAAGCAGCATGATTTGACAGCCCCCCCATAGATGAAGGACTATGAAGTGGATATGCCCAGCCATATCTCTCAGCCTATTAGTGCAAGAAATCTGGACAAAGTCCGACAAAATGTGGGGACAAAGGCCTAAAATTGGTACAGATTTTAGCTATTGCTCTTATAAACTTTGAAAGCTGCTAGAGTAACAGGATTTGTTTTAACATGCATTTTCTGTAGTATTTAAAGTCTGAAACTCAAATGTATGTCATTATTTAGTGACTTCAGTCCTGAGATCATCCCTGTCATTTGCCAGAAAACCACAAATTTTATGAGGAACAGAACAAAAATGTGAGCCAAAAATCTGGACATTTTACTGCGAAAATCTGGACAGTTCAGTGGTATGTGCCCGACCCCTCTTGGAAGAGTCACAGTCTGAGGAGGAGGGAGTAGTCCCAGATGATAGGAGACCTAGACCATCACATATTATAGTTCTGGTGGACTAGTAACATCAACCTCTACCACCACCTGATAATATGTGGGACCAAAACAGGAAAGATGTGATGGATGCATTTCATACCTAGATGTAGATGATGATGGGGAAAGTTGTCCCAGGACATGGCATGGGCCAAGAGAAATGTCTTCTGGATGATCACTACAGAGTTCATCTGTGAGCTTCAGCCCAACCAGGCAGGTGTCTTGAGACAATATGTATAGACTTTGCGTTCATTCCAAGTAATATACCCTGCATGGGATTGCCACATTGAATAGATTTGTAGTTGCCACGGCACATATTTGTGACATTACACAAAATGTCAGTTTCACTTTCATTCTGATTTCACATATAATGTAACACAGACTGTTCCCCAGTGGTATCCTTTGACATACCACCATGTGTTGTACATGCCAGTTGTCTATTACTGTCCTTGACATGGTAACCCATTGTCCTGGGCAGGACATTTTACAGTGTCACTCATCTACCAACAACAGTTTTCGGCTGAAACGTGTTGTCCTTTGGAGTAATCTCATTTGATACTATGCATTGTAGACAAGTACTCTGTATTAATCTATCCTGGGAGTGTGCCATATGGCAGCAGTAGTTTCCACTGATATGTACAGGAGTACTGTTTACCTCATATGTATGCCTCCCAGTACAGTTTGTGCTGACATGCAATATGGCCATAGCTGGACAGAGTGGCAATGCTGTTAGGGTGTGCCATGTGTATTTTTCCATACTGTGCTTTGCAAGCTCTATGCAGACATATTTCCTTTTCATGTAGTACTGTAATAGCAGCATATGCACCTGTTTGGCAATAATGCTTCTCATGGGTGTTTTGCTTTCCATTCCTGCAGTGAGTCTCTTTGTTGACTCTCATACACATCAAGGTTTAATGACTCTACTGATTTGTGCTACAGTGGCACAGGCACTATGTATATGCAACTGTCCTGTACACCTGTTTTGTGGGTATTCCTCTGACTGCTGCATATTGCTTCTCAAAAGGGTATTGTGCTTCTCCATGGACTGCATTGTCCATAATTTCAGGCATTCTATCATGTTGCATAGGACCATGTCACAGATCTGTGTTGTCATAACATGACTGTGTTATGTGGCCCCCATTGACCACTACTGGTTTGCAGCACTACAATATCTTTTTAACACATTAGGTATTGGGTATATTATGCACAAGTTACAATGTAACTTTTATTTGAGTACAGCTTGGACCTGTTGACACTTGTCCTCAGTTTATTGCACGACACATTCACTTTCTTAAGTTCATAGGTGTGTACTAGACAAAAGATCATTGGGACCTTTTTAAACCTAACTACCATAGATGCATGATGATCAAACGATAGATTACTGCCTAAATGTGTCCCCATGTCCTTGACTACTGGGTCAACTGTTAAGGGTGTGTTATCAATTGAAAGTTACCAGGGATGTCTGGCTCCCCAAAGGATGCTATTATGCATTTCTTGGTATTCAGGTTTAGTCCATGGCTCTGACATCAGTTATTTGTTTGTGTCAGCTCTTCCTGGAGAACATTGGTGACATTGGGGGATTCTATGATTGCTCCTAATTTGCAATCACCTACAAATTCGGTCATCTGGAGGCTCTTGATATTGACCTTAACTTCAGAGATGCAGATGCTAAAAAAGGAGTAGTCACAGGACTAATTCCTGAGGGATTTTGCCAGTGAGGTAAGGCCATATTCTGGTATGTGTGTTGTACATGTGTGTTTATCAACATTATGATATACCATTTGGTCTCTGCATGTGCATTTCCATATTTTTCTTCCCTCACATATGTAGGATTCTTGTGTTACATTTTTCCAGCCATGACTTATGTTTCAATGAGTTTGCATAACAGTACATATGGAGTCTTAAAACACTAGTTTTTGTCTTTCCAATATGTTTTTATTCATTTTATAACACAATAACTTAACAGTATAGCAACAAGAAAAAAACAAATAAACTATATACAATGTCCATAACAGCTAAAAAAGCAATATACATAGGAGAATACGTAATATTTATCTAATAGAGTAGACAATTTTGTCCAAGCAATTAAATGATAAGTTGTGTTGTTAGTCCTTGCTTTTATAGTAGCAATCTCATTCTTACAAATGTATTTCACAAGATGAATAAACTCAACTTTAAAGACAGGAGTAGATTGGGATTTCCAACTTTTAGTAACACATTTCCTTGCTATAGAGAGGATAGACCATATGATGAATGGATTCACTAGTGTCCATGGCATGTTAGTAGCTGTTGTACAGTATTATGTGTGTCTCATTTGCAATCACATGTGCCTTACATGCACGTACAGGGAGCATTTACTTTGCATATGTGCCGCTGTTTAGTAGAATGTAATCAGCACTTTGAACATGTGATGTTTTAGTGCACACATTACCTCATGGCTGTATGGTACTTTGATGTAGGCATCATAGTACTCCTTCTTCCCTGTACAAATGCCACTCAATTACTATTATGCATTATATATGTTCAGTACACAACCATTCACATTCCAACATTGACATCATTGCTTGTGCATATGGTGCACATATGCATGGCATGTATATCTTTTGATGCAATGTCTGACAGTACACATTGGTGACACTGGTGTGACCAGCCTGCATAGGTACCTGTACTTGTAGTGGCAGGTAATATTTCTGTAGGTAGCTGATACTTGTTTGCACCAAATTCCATATAGTAACTCAGGTGTACATTTCCCTTGTGCATGCCATGCACATTGAGCACATGTCCTCATTTGGTTTATATGTACATAGTCTTGACTTTCTGGTGTTATGCATGACTCATCACCTTTGTGATGTTGAATTACCCTGCCATGGATACAGTAGGCCCAAATCGCCAGATGTGTAACACACAGAGACATACATAATATAAACCTTTGCATATGCTGTACTAGTACAAGTAGCATATCAAGGATGTTGAATATATACAGGTATGTTGTACACACATCAGGCGTGTCTGTGTCTAGAGATAGAGCAATTAATTTTGTCAGTAATGGAACATGCTTGAAGTTTACTATGCTTATGCAGATACCTCTTTCCTGCTGCAGGGACATTTTGCTTCAACCTTGACAGAACAGTATTGAGTTTTCCCATGAAATTCAGGGTTGCAGTGTAGCTTAGAAAATAGATGTCTGCCTCCCACACTTTGCACACTCCACAACATTTTTTTAAATTCAAAATTGCAGAGGTGTTATGTGGCATTTTATGCTACATCACCAAAAAAGTTTTGATTTTTACTTGTCTTCAGCTACCCCGAAGAATCTGCATTATTCTGTTAGCACAAATAGTTATATATTTGCATATTTACTTCCAATTTGTACTTAGATTACATGATACAGATTTACAGTGCTCTACATAAGTATGTAATATCTTACTTTCATCTTTATTATATAACTTACACATACATTTGCTTAACATCTGTCACATATCTGTCATATTACCATGTATTCTCTTTTTCTGGAGTGGCCTGCATTTTGTTTGCTATGCTCCATTAAACATCCCATGTGTTTTGTTTCAAATTTACGGCTGAACTGATCTTTCTCGTTACCTTACTGCTCAGTGAATGCTGCTCACCTATATGCTCATTCTACTCTGCATCTCATTTACATATTACTTTACTTGGTGGAGTTCTTGTGCTGAAATAGGCATATTTTGCAGTGTAGCATCAATCTTTTGTTATCTGGTCCATAGTCTAATTCAGATGTACTTCAACATAATAGTTGCAATGTTAGATAACTTGCAGTGTTCTTCCCCTCTGTGGCTCAAAAATATAAGAAAACGTAGATCTTCATTTTAGTTATTACTAGGGTCAAAGTAAGCTTTTCTAAGAACAACAAAGGCAAACTTCTTGTAGTGCTGACTGTTTTCCGGTGAGTTCCACAGTAAGTAAAAAAAAGTCACTTTAAATAATCACCAGGATACATTCTGTTACTTTGATATTATTAATGTACACTGAAAGATATATGCATTTGTGTGTGTGTATGTGTGTGTGTGTGCAGAAAGGAAGGCATACTGACTGTTGCTTTAAAAATAAATTGTTATTCACTATAAAAGTAAATTACTATTCACTGTCATTTATTATATAATTAATTTTCATTCAGTGCTCAGTATTATCCAGACATTTCCAATGACATTTTAGTTGTATGATGCAGCTTGGGGGAAATGTTATTTTTTTTTTCTTTTTTTCTTTTTTTGTGTGCTTGTGGAAGGACTTACTTTTCACTTTCATTAAATATACTATGTGCTTTGATGCTTTGATTCTTTTGGCTACAGTTTTAAAGGTACAAACTATTTATACTTGACAAGTGCCTTCAAATGCAAAATAAAGAATCTTGTTACACAGCCTAATTTAACTGCAGATTTCTTTTGAAATATGAATATCAGATTCTTTTGTGTGAAATGATTAACCATTAAGAATGCATGTGAAAAGCGGTTCAGCATCAGCTCTGTTTTCCTCACATACATCTTGCAAACATATTTTTCTTTGCATGCATTGATAGCTCATAAGATCATGCTATAACAATATAAAAGATGTGAAGCCAAGCAAAACGTTTTTTATTTCTAAATGTTTCTATTTCTTTCAGATCAGCAAAATGAAACTAGAAACTCCAAGACAAAGTCCACAGCAGCAGATACAGGACAGCAACCAAATCTTTTAACCCAAAGAGCACTTTATTTTTAGAAAAATAATAAAATAAGTTGATTTTTTAAAAAAGTATAGAAACTGTATAAAAGATAAATAACACTCTCATTGTAAACCATAAAATGCATAATATGTTGCAACAAAAACATTCACCATCCAAACATTTAAAATAAACAGTATGTATATGTATATACACATACACACTTCTCTTTTTATCTATTTATTTATCTAGTGCCTTCAATTTGAGAAAACACGCTAAAGACAGGGCATCATTTATACCTGGCCGACTTGTTGCATTCATTCTAATTTGCCATATAGCCTCCTGTTTTTCTAATTGGAGTGTCCATGGGCCACCCCTTGGGTCAATTTCAAGTGCTTCCAGAATCATAAACTTAAAAGCATGGTCAGGGAAATCATTACAGTGTTTTGCATAAATAGATAAAAAGGGAAGTGTGTATGTATATATGCATATACATACAGTTTATTTTAAAAGTTTGGCTGGTGAATGCTTTTATTGCAACATATTATGCATTTTATGGTTTACAATGAGAGTGTTATTTATCTTTTATACAGTAGCTATACTTTTTAAAAAAAGAATTATCCAGCTGTTGAATAATTTATGAGATTCTAATTGATGAATGTAACTTATTGGTGGAGAGTAATTAGGGGGTTGTCTTTTACTATTTTAAAAAGGGACTGTTGACTGTGTGCTTTATCTTGAAAAAGTCTCTGAATGAACAGACGAAAGCGCTTGATTTATTGCTGCTATTCAACTTATTTTATCACTTATTTTATTATTTTTCCGCAAATAAAGTGCTCTTTGAGTTAAAAGATTTGGTTGCTGTCCTGTATCTGCTGCTGTGGACTTTGTCTTGGAGTTTCTATTTCTTTGTTAGGTGTTATAGCATTCGTTGAACTTAATCCATCCTATGCATTTGCAAAAACATAAAGTTAATGACTTATGATTCTTTCAGAATTAATAGGTAAGTTGAAATTAGTGCAGACAAGTGGGTGTAATTCTCATTCTACACTGAGCATAGATGAAGCCCTGAGTGAGAAGAACCTTGGCACCCCAAAAGCATACATTTTCTGCATGCTCTGTTTTGACTCAGTTTTCTAACTAATTATTTAGTTTCTTGTGGCATTGTTCTTGTGTTTAAGGTTATTGAAGGCTTCGTAAGTAACATATTGAAGTTTTTATCTAAAATCAGCCTTTTAGGGAAATAGAAGATGACTCAGGAAAGTGTTCCAACTCTTTAGCAGGAGTATAGTGAATGACTTATGAAGCTTAGGAAATTGCTGAGCCGCCCTGATTTATTCTGATCTATGTCAGTTGAACTTCATCTGAAAAAAAAAAATGCACTCCATGAAAAGAAATCATTTATGTCTAGTAAAGGGCTACAACTGTTCATGCAGTGACAAGTGCTATGTTCCCAAAATACCAAATCATCATGCTCCTCAACATGGAAGAGCATTGTGTTTGTAAAGTACTGACAACAAATTAAGGGCATAACAATGATCTTATAGGTTCATAGGTTTAAATGTTCAAGTTCTAGGCAATCAATTTTCAGACTATCAAGTCTAGCCAGGAAGCTATATTCAAAAGTTCCCTCCAGTCTCAGGAGGTCAATAAAAGACAGCATTATAAATAGAGGCCAATTAATGGTAAAACAAATTACACTGTCAGCATTCAACTTAAATTTACAAGTATAAAATTGCATATAAAAAACTATTCATACAATGAAGAGATTGTATGAAGATTTCCTAAAGGGTCAAGAGGTTTCAAGTTCTTGAATGTGAATGTAAATATAAACAAAAGGATATATTGGAAATATGAGCACTTTTGCTAATTCTTTAGAACATCTGGCAACATTTAGGTATGTATATATTTATTTATTTTTTTGCTGTTTGATAACTGAATGGATGAACTGGTCAGCTGACCATTCTCTGTCATGACCAAGGCTCTGTAGAGCAATAGAAAAATAGAGGACAGAGCAATACATTATTAAATGTCCAACATTTACAATAACACAAATAGCTGATTGTAATGCTTTGTTAATGGCATTGCAAGTGAAAGAAAGAATGTAGGATTATTTAATATGATGGGGGACTATAATATACTTATTTATTCATGGATCTAATTAATTAATTTAACTGGGTTGGAAGAGTAATTGTTACCCAGAGAGTACTAAAATAGTAGCAAATAACGAGGGTCAGTGTTTACTTTCATACATATATAAGGCTCCCAATTCAGTTAAGTTATATAGTTTTCAGTTGAAAATTAACGGCAAAGGGTAAGTGTGTCTCAATGTGTGAGGGTGGGGGAGGATTAATTATCCCAGTATGATGGCTTCTCTGTTTTGTCCTATGACTGCATGTTCATTACCTTTAAATGATGGGCAATGGTATTTTAACAAATGTGTAGTGGGTGGAGTGTTAATTTTATATATATATATATATATATATATATATATATATATATATATATATATATATATAAAACTAAACAGCTATAGGTATCTATCTTTATCTATCTAGTTATCTATATCTGTATCTATCTATTGAGATATATGTGGAGGACATAAAAAAACAAGCTATGTCCACCACTATGGTGTGATAGTCACGGACCTTAGGGTTAGGGCATGGGTTAGGGCATGGGTTAGAGTAAGGGGATAGTTAGTAAAGCTATCCCCTTACCCTAACCCATGCCCTAACCCTAAGGTTCGTGACTATTGCACTATAGTGGAGGACATTACTATGTCCTTCACTGTGCTGCAGTCATCACGGACCTTAGGGTTAGGGCATGGGTCATGGTAAGGGGATAGCCCATAGGGCTATCCCCTTACCATGACCCGTGCACTAACCCTAAGGTCTGTGTGTACTGCACGGAAGTTCAGTACAACACCCGTTCGTTATATTGAACTTCGCGTAAGTTCACTTTTGATAAGTGCACTTTTGCTGCAGTGAGCATTCCATGCACTATTTCGAATTAGTGAAAATTCGATCTAGTGTATGGAACCCATATATATATATATATATATATATATATATATATATATATATATATATACTATGCAACTTATTACATAATTGTTTTATATATAATGCCAAAATCCTGAAAGATCGAATTTCATATGGCCGAAACCATATGATCAAACTTTTGGAATCCCGACATTGTGAATGGAAAGTTGCATACAGCGCGGAATAGGAGATTTCCCTTTTCCTTGCTGTAGTGCAATCTTGGAGATGGAATATTTAAGTAGTGGGGGTGTGGGGGGTAATATTTAAATTGTTTTTTTTTTTTTTTTTTATTTGTTTTGGAATTTTGATATTCTGAAACATCAATCTTATGGTCTCGATCATATGAAATTCGATGTTTCGGAATTTCGAGATTCTGAAGTGAATCCATATATATCAAACAATTATGTAATAAGTTGCATAGTAGCTTGTAGATACGGAAGTGGAAAATGTTGCTATTTTTGTATTAATAACTATGCATTTGATAGCATAGTGCATAGGAAGCAAATGATATGTTTTAGGTTATATAATACCATTTGTCAAGACCATGAATTATACATGATCCTGATTCCCTCTATTTTGCTTAACTAGTATTTAAAAGTCTAATTTTTTACTTTTGGAAATTGAAGGAACAACTCATATTTAAAATGCAGGTTTAATTTACTTCTTCTTCTTTTTCTTTTTCTTTTTCTTTCGGCTGTTCCTGTTAGGGGTCGTCACAGCGGATCATCTGTTTCCATTTCTTCCTGTCCTCTGCATCTTTCTCTATCACACCAACCACCTGCATGTCTTCTCTCACCACATTCATAAACCTTATCTTAGGCCTTCCTCTTTTCCTCTTACCTGGCAACTTCATCTTTAGCATCCTTTTACCAATATACTGAGCATCCCTCCTCAGCATGTCTACACCAATGTAATCTTGCCTCTCTGGTTTTGTCTACAAACCGTCCAACCTGGGCTGACCCTCTAATATACTTATTCCTAATCCTGTCCACCCTCGTCACACCCAGTGCAAATCTTGACATCTTTAACTCTGCCACATCCAGGTCTGACTCCTGCCTTTTTGTCAATGTCACTGTCTCCAACCCATATAACACAGCTGGTCTCACTACCCTCTTGTAGATCTTCCTTTTCACTCTTACTGGTACTTATCTGTTACAAATCACTCCTGACGCTATTCTCCACCCACTCCATCCTGCCTGTACTCTCTTCTTCACCTCTCTTCCACACTCGCCATTACTCTGAACTGTTGATCCCAAGTATTTAAACTCATCCACCTTGGCCAACTCTACTCCCTGCATCCTCACCATTCCTTTATCCTCCCTTTCATTCACACACACATATATTCTGTCTTAGTCCTGCTGACCTTCATTCCTCTCCTCTATAGAGCATATCTCCACATCTCCAGGGTCTCCTCAACCTGCTCCCTACTCTCACTACATATCACAATGTCATCTGCAAACATCATAGTCCATGGGGACTCCTGTCTGATCTCGTCTGTCACCCTGTCCATCACCATTGCAAATAAGAAAGGGCTCAGAGCTGATCCTAGATGTAATCCCACCTCCACCTTAAATGCAGCCTTCACTCCCACTGCAGACCTCACCGCTGTCACACTACCCTCATATATATCCTGTGCCACTCTTACATACTTCTCTGCCACTCCTGACTTCCTCATTCAATACCACAACTCCTCTCTGGGCACCTTGTCATATGCTTTCTCTAAGTCCACAAAGACACAATGCAACTCCTTCTGACCTTCTCTGTACTTATCCATCAAAACTTTCAGAGCAAACATCACATCTGTAGTGCTCTTTCCTGGCATAAAACCATACTGCTGATCATTAATCATCACCTCCCTTCTTAACCTAGTTTCCACTACTCTTTCCCATAAATTCATGCTGTGACTGATTAGTTTTATCCATCTGTAGTTACTACAGCTCTGCACATCACCCTTATTCTTAAAAATTGGTACCAAAACACTTTTTCTCTACTCCTCAGGCATCCTCTCACTTTCCAAGATTTCATTAAACAATTTGGTTAGAAACTCCACTGCCATTTCTCCTAAACACCTCCATGCTTCCACAGGTATGTCATCTAGATCAACATTCTTTCCATTCTTCATCCTCTTCATAGCTATCCTTACTTCCTCCTTGCTAATTCGTTGCACTTCCTGATTCACTATCCCCACATCATGCAACCTTCTCTCTCTCATTCTCTTCATTCATCAGCCCCTCAAAGTACTCTTTCCATCTGCTCAACACAATCTCCTCACTTGTGAGTACATTTCCCTCATTATCCTTTATCACTCTTACCTGCTGCACATCTTTCCTAGCTCTGTTCCTCTGTCTAGCCAATTGGTACAGGTCCTTTTCTCCCTCCTTAGTGTCCACCCTTTCATATAACACTTCATACACCTTATCCTTAGCCTTCGCCACCTCTCTCTTTGCCATGTACCTCATCTCCTTATATTCCTATCTACTTTCTTCATCTCTCTGACAATCCCACTTCTTCTTCACCAACCTCTTTCTCTGTATACTCTCCTGTACTTTCTCATTCCACCACCAGGTCTCCTTGTCCTCCTTCTTCTGTCCAAATGTCACACCAAGCACCTTTCTAGCCATTTCCATTACTAGCTCTGCTGTAGTTACCCAGCTATTCGGTAACTCTTCACTCTCACCCAGTGCCTGTCTTAACTATTCCCTGAACTCCACCTCACAATCACCCTTTTTCAGTTTCCACCATTTGATCCTTGTCGCTGCCCTCACACTCCTCCTCTTCTTCTTGATCACCAACATCATCCTACAGACCACCATTCTATGCTGCCTAACTACACTTTCCCCGTCACCACTTTACAGTCCCCAATCTCCTTCAAACTGGCCCTACTGCATAGGATATAATCAACCTGTGTGCATCTTCCTCCACTCTTGTATGCCACCCTATGCTCCTCCCTCTTGTTAAAATATGTATTCACCACAGCCATGTTTATTCTCTTCACAAAATCCACTACCATCTGACCTTCTGCATTCCTTTGCTTAACACCATACCTACCCATCACTTCCTCATCCCCTCTGTTCCCTTCACCAACATGCCCATTGAAATCTGCTCCAATCACCACTTTGTCACCCTTGGGTACAGTCATCACCACTTCATCCAACTCACTCCAAAATTTTTCTTTCTCATCCATCACACACCCAACTTGCGGAGCATATGCACTAACAACATTCATCATTATACCATCAGTTTCCAGCTTCATAAACATCACAACTGAAATTCTTAAATATAGTTCTATTATGGTTTGCATAATCTAATTTTGAGAATGTAAACAGTTGCAAAAATATTGCAAAATTATTGGAAGGAGGATATACGCATATTAGTAAATGATGTAGTTTCTTTATTCAGCAATTACATTTCCAACATTTTCCTTCAGTTCACAGAGCTTAGGCAAAGCCAGTGTACATCTTATAAATCCATTCATAAATTGCTAGTTTGGAAGCCTACCACTTACTTTCTAAAATGATCTGCAAAATTATATATATGTGTATATATATATATATATATATATATATATATATATATATATATATATATATATATATATATCTTGCACTGGCATCCGAACAAAGGGGAGGCATTTTACTCCAGCATAAATTAAATTACTGAGTTTGATATTAGAAAGAGGTATCTACTAAGACACATACTATTTCTTCCATGACCAACTTTAATTACTTTGTGCCTGTAATTTGTGCTTCTCTGATGAGGACCCTAAAGATATTAAATTACTAACAAATACTTATGTTCAGTATTTACTTTCATAGATAAATAAATCTCACAACCCTATTTACATGAGCAAGACATTTAAAGACTGTACAGCTTATGCTTTTCCTTCCATAGTCAGCATATGTTAACTCATTTTTCATAAAGGATGCATCCTTCATGTACTGATAACAACAGTCGTACTTCCAGGCTGTAAAACAGGCAGTTCCCATGACCTGGTAGACTAAAGAACAGCCTAAAAAGTTTTTTAAGTTTTCTTAGAACTAAAGAATTTTATAATATAAATTATATTCTCATTGATAATGATATTGGAACATTGCGTTTGTGATTCTATATTATGTTAGTCTGCTGTGTGTGACATTGTTAATTGAGGCATGGAAAGAGCAGTTCTTGTCTGAGTAACCATCTTGATTTATTTCATTTAATTAGCTCTTCACTAGACAAAAGCCTATTAGTTATCAGATGTATTAAGTTTTGTTCATTCCATTTATTACCATTGTTGCAGCTTACTGACATCTAAAACAATGTGAAAAAATAAGTTTTTATTCAACTAAATTAATTAGCAAGTTTTTGGATTCTGACAAAATAAAGGTTTTGAATCAAAATTATTTGCTACAAACTCTGGATTTCTCTGTTTGGACCCCCCCCCCCCCCCAGTGCATAATATAAAAGATTTACTTGGAACTCCTATCCTCTGATTATGTTTAGCCAGTAAAATGTGCTGCTTTTAAAAATTCCATTATGATAAAATCGGTCAACAATGCAATTAAATTTGCTAAAATTAGAAATGCATTATATCTAACTTGTGTGTATGGAATTATTTGATAATGGATATAGACTAGCATACAGTTTTGTGCTTTGGAATAGATAACATTGAATAACATCTCGTTATTTTCGCAGTAAGACAAAAAGCGTTAATTAGGTAAAATTTCTAAGTCCCCTAACTGATAGCAAACTGCCATTCAAATTCTACCTGCTTTACATGCTTGAATACTAGCAGTAAAACTAATAGAAACTGGACTGTATTATCAGGCTATTACTTTCAGAGATAATATTGACGAGTCATGTTATACTTTCCTTCTGACAATATATTGAGTTAATGATGTCAGTTGTCATTTGGGCCCTATGTGTAAAGAATTTAGTATGAAACATTGAGCTAATTCAAACATTAACAACCAGGACATTAAAGGGGCATGCATATTTAATTGACATAATTAGACTGGCAACTTTGAGTTTCTTCCTTTTGCATATGGATAGTTGCAAAAATACATATTTTTGTTTTAAACTACTTGAAAATTTATATTTATTTGAAAGTATCATCCTATATAAAACTATATAAAGAATGACACAGAACAGGAGTGTGTCCATGTACTAGGTTTCTCTCACAAAAATTATCAAGTTTATTTAGCCTTCCTTGAAAGTAAAAGCATTTAAACTTACTTTAAATATGTAATTGTGGAATAAAATATTCTGTGACCCCGAGTAATTTATTGTTAATTGTTAGAAATCTATTGTCCCTTGTATTTATAATCTGCTCATAAATAGAACAGTCATGGAATGATCAAAACTAAGCATGCCATGATTTGTTAAGCTATCATCAAATGTCAATACATTTAAGCTTAGTTAAGATAAATGTATGTGGCGTAAAATAATTTGTCACCCTGAGATGATTTATTACTAAATATTAAAAATCTTATGTGGCTTGTATGCATAGACTACTGATGAATATGTTGAACTAGTGTATAATATCATGGCAAGAAAAATCATGGCCAGCATACGTATTTGGTTAGCAAAGGGACATAGTTCCGCAAACCCACAGTGTAGGTTTTTTTTACAAGATAGGTTATCATGTAGTCATGTAATATGAAAACGGTGCAAAACTGAAGTAAATAATGGTGAAATGGACAGTATGATATCATTCTAAATAACAATAGGATAAAGGTGCAGATATCAAGATTTAAAAAGCTTAAGAAAGCATAAAACTATCATTTCTTGTAGCAGCTATGATTTGTAGTGTTTTAATATTGACAATCATGCAGGCGAAAAAACCTGTAATTATTATCATCAAAATACTGAAGCAAGTTAGAAAAACAATCATGTAATGCTCACAGCATCAGATGATGGTGTTCTTTTTTCACTAGCACCTAGTTGTTCATTTTCCTGCCATACCACTTCTAGCCTCTTACAAAACTTTACAGCTGCTACATGTAAGCATCTGTTTACTTGAAAATAAACTACACAGTCCTCTATCATACAAAATATTTAAATCTGTAACCATAATAATGCAATTTCAGCTGCTGCCGCAGTACAACATTCACCTGTTCAGCTTTATTGTTTTTATCTGTCCTATTTGTTGCCATCTGTATTCATACAATCAGAAATCCTTTATTAGCTGTATTACAGATATATACCTCTGCTGTGGTTCTGTGTCTAAATCTCAAAGCAAAACAAGGGCTTTTTAATTCATTGCCACAGCACAAACACATACAACTTTCATTGTCACTGACTGTTACTTTTTCAGGTTTGAATTTATAGCCATAATGACAGAAATTATTTTTTCTTGCGGCTACACAGAACAGTCTCTCTTCCTCTATTACTAGTTTACATATTCCAACTCTGAACTTATGTCTGTGAACAAAATAAATGTGTTTGTCATTTTGCAATTCTGTATTTCCTATTGTCATTTGGACAAATCTGCACATTGAGCTTATATGCATAATGATAGAAATTATGCACTGTTGAATAAGTCAGGGTCTTCTGTACGTGTCTATATTACATAATCAAACTTCGACCGTCATATGGTCGACACCATATGATCGAACTTTTAAAAGTCTGAAAATGTAATAAAAAAATAAACCAAAGAAAAAACGTACCTGAACAGTTTAAACAGGGGGGCAAACCTCCATTCACCCCCCCCTCACCCTCCACTCTTTAAATATACCAACTCCAAGATCACACTACAGTGGAGAAAAAGGAAATCTTTCCATTCTGCACTGTACGGAGATCTCTGTTGGAACATTTGAACTTTTAAAAGTTCTATCATATGGTGTCGACCATATGATGTTCGAACTTTTAAGAGTTCGACAATGTGATGTAGACCCCCTTCTGTACTGCCCCTTATTACACAGTACATGTTCGACTTTATGTCAGCAGTAACTAAAGTTCTTTGTTCCATTTTAATTGGTCACCATCTTATAATTGAGAGCTGGGTGGCCATTTACTGACTGCAACCACAGATACACTTTTGCTGTCAGGGCTTCTATGACCTGCCTTATTAAACCACCATTCACTAAGCAGCTCTGCACATACTATGTTCCTATATACAGTGAGTCAGTGGTGCTTATTTTGAAATACTTTGAACAAACAGGGAACTGTAATGCCAGCAAGAAAGCTAACATTTTATTTCAACTCAAGCTGAAGAAAACTGAATCAAATCACTGAGGACTCTGCTTCACTTCAGCAATAAACAATACTACAAAACCACTTACTTTGTACAGTTCTTCAAAGTAGTAACCGAAACAGTTCTTTGAAGTAGCAGGAACCAAGTGTCTTGTTAGGATCTTCTGGATACAGATAATGATGTGTCAACAGCTGGTGGTTACACAGACTCAACATCCCCTCTTTTTTTCTCTTAAAACCTCAGGTAGAAAAAGAACATAACTAACTTTAAGCAGCTCTAGCTAATCAATTCATAATAAATGAAGTTTGCATTCCTTGGTTTCTTGGTTTTAAATTAACAGTTCATAAGGGAAATAACCTCTGCTTGATGCAAGTTTTAAACAACAGTCAATGAGTAGTAAGAGATTTATAAAAATGTGATGCATGCCTGCACAGATCCTGCACAGATTTGGGGCAATGCATGGCAGTATATAGACTACTTATATATCTAAAGTTGGACAGGCAATGAATCTGAGTAGTTAGTTCCACTAATTTCTATGTAGAGCAACAATTTAGCAGAGGAACATGCAGAGATATATGTGCAGAGAAAGGTGTACAAAGAAAAGCAAGGCACTAAATGTATATGTACATGTACGTGTATACTTACATGTATATATATATACATATATATATATATATATATATATATATATATATATATATATATATATATTTATATATGGGATCCATATAGATGCTCGACTACATCTTTCACCGAATCCCAATTTGGTGAGCATACTTGTTCACTGAAGCAGCACTTTCACGTAAGTATGCTTGTTGTTCCAGTCATACTACTGTGCGGTAAGGGAAAATTCCCTTTTCCCCACTGTAGTGCGACCTCGGATTGATAATATTAAAGTAGGGGTGGGTGCAGGGGGGCTTGCCCCACTGCATTCAAGTAGATTTTGTGTGTTTTTTTTTAACATAATTTAACGAAAGCGCTTTTTCGATGAAAACGCTTTCTTTAAAGTGTGTGTGTGTATATATATATATATATATATATATATATATATATATATATATATATGTGTGTGTGTGTGTGTGTGTGTATATATACACCACCACCTTCAAATAAACACTGAAAAATCATCTCAATTCTTCCTGGCTATGTACCTGCTCTATAACCTAACCTCTTCCTTCTCCTTATATTATAACTAAATTCCTATGCTTTTTACTACTAGTGACTGATGATACTGTCGCCATAATTATTATTTTTTTTTCTTTCATCAATTGTTGATACTGGCACAATAATGCTGATTAATTTATCTCTGTTTTTACCACTCTGAATTCATTTGGCAAGCAACTAAATTCCTGCTTTTATGTATATATTCTATATGTTAATAGCAGCAGTTTGCATTTAAAGTGGAACAGCCTTACAAGACTATCTGCAGATATATAGAGCTGAGTATATTTTTCTGTATTATTCTGTATTATAGAGCTAAATTGTTGCTTAGATATCTGTTGTCTTAGTGTTCTGCAAATATACAGAGATCAGTATATATTTTTTGGGTTTTATAATTTCCACTCTGATTCCTCACATCTTTGTTGAAACTTTTCCCCACCCCACCTCCCTGTTCTGGTAGTAGTTTAAATTTGGTGGCTTTTGAAGTGCCCGCCCCACTGTAGATTTGATCTAGGACACTCCCCCAGTCCCATCTATTTACCGCATTCTATCTAATAAACCCCTTCTGCACTTGCTTTTAGTCCTTTTTAATTTAATTACATTTTTTCAAACTGTGTGTGGACTAATATTGCTACATACTCAAGTGTGCCAGCTTGCACTGCATGTGAATTGTGTTTACTACTGTTTTTGCTACTTTTCTGAAAAAAAAAAATTGTAAGCCTGTTTCCTACCTTTCCTGTAGTTAGTGTTCCAGATACAGATTTGCTGTATCCAGGACTGAGTAGCTTCTGAGCCCCCAAGCCTTTCTGTGTTGGAGGGAAGCCTTCTAGCTTATCAGTGGGAGTGGTAAGCACTAGGTAACCTGTCTACCACATAAGGTGTGGTTCTGGCCCAGAATTTGTAGTTATTGGCTGTTTGGGAGGTCTTCCATCTCTCTCAACTTTCTGATTTGAAGGTCTGCATTTGCACTTGTTTCTGTCCTTTAACTCTTGGGCCCATCTCATTTGCTTTTACTGTATTTGTGTTTCTTCCTACTTTATTTTGCTTTTGCATCATCTTAAAAGTACTCAATTGTATTTATTACTGCTTGGTGTAACTCATTCTAAGCCTTTTAGTTTAAGCACTTGGGCTTCAGACCAGTTGTTTTACATTAGGAAGGTTTGTGGTCTGCACTGTGGTGGCAGGACAGGTAGCTTACATCCTTCTAAGTTGGGAACTGCTGATTGAGGGCTCAGTGTCTGTTATTCTAAAAGTGTATTAATTCTGGTTTAAGCACTTGGGCTTCAGGCCAGTTATTTTACATTAAAAGGGTTCGTGGTCTGCACTCTTGTGGGAGGAGAGGCTGGACTCTGCCCTTCTAGCTGGGAATTTCTGGTTAAAGGCTTATAGTGCCTGCATATCTAAACTGCTTCTTACAGAAATTGGTACACCTTGTTTGCTGTAGCATAGACTAGATCCAGGCCTGCTGAATCTAGCTTTGTTTGTATAACCTGAGCACTAATCCAGGCATTCTTTAAAGTATTCAATTGTATTTATTACTGCTTGGTAGTAACTTGATTAAAGTGTAGCTATCATTCTAAGTCTTTTAGATTAAGCACTTGGGCTTCAGACCAGTTGTTTTACATTAGGAAGGTTTGTGGCCTGCACTGTGGTGGTAGGACAGGTAGCTTACATCCTTCTAAGTTGGGAACTGCTGATTGAGGGCTCAGTGTCTGTTATTCTAAAAGTGTATTAATTCTGGTTTAAGCACTTGGGCTTCAGGCCAGTTAATTTACATTAAAAGGGTTCGTGGTCTGCACTCTTGTGGGAAGAGAGGCTGGACTCTGCCCTTCTGAGCTGGGAATTTCTGTTTAAAGGCTTATAGTGCCTGCATATTTGAACTGTTTCTTATTGAAATTGGTACACCTTGTTTGCTGTAGCATAGAGTAGATCCAGGCCTGCTGAATCTAGCTTTGTTTGTATAACTTGAGCACTAATCTAGGCATTCTTTAAAGTATTCAATTGTATTTATTACTGCTTGGTAGTAACTTGGTTAAAGTGTAGCTATCATTCAAAGTCTTTTGGATTAAGCACTTGGGCTTCAGACCAGTTGTTTTAGATTAGGAAGGTTTGTGGCCTGCACTGTGGTGGCAGGACAGGTAGCTTACATCCTTCTAAATTGGCAACCGCTGATTGAGGGCTCAGTGTCTGTTATTCCAAAAGTGTATTAATTCTGGTTTAAGCACTTGGGCTTCAGGCCAGTTATTTTACATTAAAAGGGTTCATGGTCTGCACTCTTGTGGGAGGAGCGGCTGGACTCTGCCCTTCTAGCTGGGAATTTCTGGTTAAAGGCTTATAGTGCCTGCATATCTAAACTGCTTCTTACTGAAATTGGTGCACCTTGTTTGCTGTAGCATAGACTAGATCCAGGCCTGCTGAATCTAGATTTATTTGTATGCTGCTTGTTTGTTTGCTTGTTATTTCCCTGAAACACTAATTCCACCTAAAACGTGGCTTTTCAGCACTTCTGTGGATCCCTAGTGATATCTGCATTGCTTACTGTACTTATTTCCTTGTTTCACTTGAAAGAAAGTTACTGTTTGCTGTTTTCGCATTTAAGTCACCTGCAACACATTGCATTTAAGTTACCTGGCACTTGCTCACTAAAGCAATTATATAAGTCAGCACTAAAATATTAAAAGTACTACACCCACACAAACTCCCCTTGAGTACCTCGTTCCCCATTGGCCCTTTTTTTTCAATTATAAAGGAATTCCCAATACTATTCTAGCATGTCAAAGGTCAGTTGTCAATCTCCTCTCTGGTCCAGCTGGTGAATCTGGGAATCTTGAGGCAATGTTACAACTGCCTCATGTACACAGACAACCCTCTCCTCCTCCCAACAAATTTCAACACATGTGAGAGATGCAACCATATAGCCATACTGGAAGCTAATCTCTCTCAACTCAGTACTGGTGAAACCAGTCAGGAGGAGAAGGAGACCACACTCACTACAATTCCAGTCTCACATAGACCTACCATGACAGCAAACCAAACACATAAACACACAAAAACATACTCGGAGGGTCTAAATAAAAATCTGCCTAAGCAGCAGAGACCTGCAAAGCAGACACCCAAGCAACCGCTACCCCAAAACAAAACACGTGCAACACATAGCTCACAAAGCCAGTGTGCCAAACAGTCACAGCCCTTAAGGCTAAACAACACACCTGATACACTTGTAATAGGTGACTTTATCGTCTGGCACACTGACGTCCCGCTCACCAGGCTAAACAAAGAGAAGGTCACGGTGAGCTGCCTGTCAGGTGCTAGGATCCACCACATAACACAAGCACTCAGGTCACTCCAAGACAAGGACAAATATGACTCAGTCATTGTCCATGCTGGTGTGAATGACCTGAGATGTACTTCCTTGGACTACATGAAAAGAGACATAGAGGAGCTCTCTGAGCATGTAGCCCAGGCCGGTATGACCCTGACCTTGAGTAGCATCTTACCCTCACCAAGAATGATGCCACAATATGAAGACAAGATGATCAATTTCAACAATTGGCTTAAGTATTGGTGTCATTCAAAGGGGATCCAATGCCTGTCAGCCTGGGATGACATGCTCGACAAGCCACGATGCTTCACTAGGGACGGCTTGCACCTATCACTCCTGGGTTTTCGGATATTGGCAAAGGCTCTTGCTACTCCCATAGTGCCTTTTTTAGGGAAGGCTCAAAAGACAAACCCACCTCCATAGGTATCACAAGGGATAAGAAACTAAAAGTAACGCTACTCAATGCCAGAAGTCTAAACCTCAAGATACACGCACTCGAAACTCTCCTTAGCATGGAGAACATCGATATCTGTGCAGTAACAGAAACCTGATTCAAGGCTCCGAGAGCACCCCAGCACTACCGGGTTATACCTCATATCATGCTTTTCAGCCCCAAAACTTGGACCGTACCACAAAAGGAAGGGGAGTATCAATATTTGTCAAAGATACCTACACCTCCAGGTTGGTGGCACAGCACGAAGCATCAGAAACTATCCATGTGTAACTAACAGTGGGTAAAACTGCCTTCCAGTTTATAGACTGCTACAGACCACCCTCCCAAACCCAGGAACCCCACTCGGCCTTCCTGAGAACACTGGAAAATATGAAGGTCTCTCCAAACACCATTATATTGGGTGACTTCAACTACCCAAACATAGACTGGGAGCATTACTCTAGCTCCAACATCCTAGCCCAAAGGTTCCTAGAATTTATAAACTCAAATGCTATGGAACAACTTGTTACCACTCCCACAAGAGGGGAAAACATACTGGACCTGATCATCACCAACATGGGGACTCTATGCTCCAGACCAGAAGTGTATCCCTCACTGGTAAGATCAGACCATAAACTAATCTCACTGAATATTCACATCCCAACTTCACCCCCCTGCCCTGAAAACCACAGTGAAAAACTTCTCTAATGCAAATTTCACACTCCTCAAAACCGAGGTGGAATCCTTCAAAGCCCCCGGGCCATTGGAAAATACAGCCCAGACCGCAAAATCCTTTATAAACGCATTCTATGAACACCTTCAGGAATGCATGGATTATGCAATCCCAAATAAAACCAAAACCCAATCCTCCAAAGGCAGACGTCCTGTCTGGTGGACCCCAGCCATAAACAAACTATACAATAGAAGGAGGAAGCTACTACATGATAGAGCAAAATCCCAAAAAGGGAAGGCATCTCTGATCAGTATTAGCAAAAACCTACGGGCACTCATAAAATCGTCTAAGGCCAGCTTTGAGAGAAAAATTGCACAGGACACTAAGGATAATCACAAGGCTTTCTTTAGTTATGTTAGGAACCTGGGTGGGAATTCCCAGGTGTGCTCAGAATTAGTCGAAAATGACAAAAAATACACCGAACTCACAGACATTGCCAACATCCTAGCTGATAGGTTCAGTGCAAACTTCTCCCCCCCTCCCCACCAAAAGGGCAAATATTTATCCCAGCAGAGTGCTGCCCCCCTGACATCTCAGATGCTCAGGTAAGAGCTGCCCTCTCCAAAGCAAAAGACACAGCATCAATGGGACCAGATGGTGTCCCGGGCTGCGTCCTACATGAACTCCAAGAAGAGCTAAACCCAAACATAAAACTACTGTTCAATCTCAGCCTTACTACAGGATATGTACCCAAAGAGTGGTGTACAGCAACTGTGGTCCCTCTCCACAAAGGTGGTGCCTCAACGGATCGTGGAAACTATCGCCCCATAAGCCTGACTAGCTTGGTCTGCAAAGCTATGGAAAGGATCATCATGGACCTCATAAATAAAGATATTGGGGACCTACAGACACTGGATCCTACCCAGTTCGGCTTTGTTAAGGGCAGATCCTGCCTCTTAAACCTGGTTGATTTCTTTGAAAGAGTCACCAAGGCCATTGACGAAGGGAAGGTGGTCCACACAGCCTACCTGGACCTCGCAAAAGCCTTCGATACAATACCCCACTCGGGCATTACAGATAAGCTCACCAGCTTAAATATAAACCCCTATGTCACTAGATGGGTTGCAAACTGGCTCAAGGACAGAACCCACATGGTTAGAATTGCTGGAGCTATGTCAGACTCCAAACCAGTTACAAGTGGCATCCCACAAGGCTCAGTACACTCTGGCTAAGCTTATAAATGCCCTTGGTCAGATAGCCTAGTATGAACCTATGAACCTATGAACCTATGAACCTATATGTTAATGTAGTCAAACCAACTAAATTCCTGACTTATATATATATATTCTGTATATATTACTGTAACCACTATGTGTAACACTGTTTCTACTTCTGTACCAATTACTGTTTAATTTTTTTTCTGCATCTATGTTCTTGTCGGAGCTTTTCTCCCCAGGCCTCCACCGAAAATGGGCTCTTTTAGGCCCAGTGGACTTTCCCCGTAAACAAATGCAATAAATAAATACATATATATATATATACATACATATATGTATATATATATATATATATATATATATAGAGAGAGAGAGAGAGAGAGAATGAATGACTGTCTGCCACCTTGTATGAATTTCTTCAGAGCTAAAGCATGTGCTACTGACTCCCATGGCAGGACAACATAAAGTAACACATAGCAGTATAGAGCTCTACAGCAACAGGACTTACTGTGGTATGCTGCCCACATCCATGGGTATATGATGCAAAAAATGAAAAAAAGCAAATATATACATCAGAGGGGAAAATGCGAAGGCACAGGCTGGGGACATAGAAAAGGACAACATATAAGCAATGCATGGAGAAAGCTGGACAACCATTTTTATGGGGATATAACTTCATTTTTTTTATACAGAGAGAATGAATGAAAGAAATATGTGGTAGGACTACAAAGGAATGAAAATGGGTATGTAATTGTGCAGATACAGACAAACACAGAACAGAGTAGACAGGCATGGGGTGGATGTGCACACAGTAGTATATGGAGACACTAGATGGACAAAGACACACAGAAGGCAGACAAATAATGATGGGGAGGATAAGATAATCCACAAGGAATGGGTATGAATACATTAGGACATGGGTACACTAGGCTGGAGTAGGGTATGATTAGCATGAAGGCTGCTACCTGGACAGCCACTACATCACTAATAGCTGGATGAGGGTATCTGGCTGAAGGGGACACTCTCTTCTCTGTCGGCATGACATTTGGGGCTGGCCAAGTAGTAGAATCTTTAATCTGCTCCAGGAGGCATTCCATAAGGGTCATAGTTCTGTCCACCACTCTTTAAACTGCAACCTCACCTGGTTAAGCTACAGCTGAGCTACTATGGACAATGGAGCTAGGCTTTGTGCCTGTGAGAAGCCAAGCCTCATATCTAGGAAGGCCCTCCCAGACCAATCACCCTTCACAGCTACAGTCGCAAGCAGGAATGTGTAGTGGCTGACATGCCTGCAGCATCACTCAAGAATTCAAACTTAGAGAGAGAGGAGTCACAATGGGGGGGACTATCATAGGTTAACATGTTTTATACAGATAGATAGATAGATAGATAGATAGATAGATAGATAGATAGATAGATAGATAGATAGATAGATAGATAGATAGATATGCATGTGTATGTTTAAACACAGATCAGCATATGCCAATATAGCTAACTAACCCAGCCTAGCAACTCATCTCACCTTCCTCCTGCAGCAGCCTACATAGCTCAGATTATTTTTTGTTGAGACTAAAAGAGATAGGGTTACATCAGCACAATGAATGGTGGAAGGATGATGCCAAAGCAACATTTACACTCTGCACTTCCATGCATTTACCTGTAACCTTTGTTCCAGGAAACAGGCAGGTGTGTATCCTTTGTACATAAGTATAGAGATCTACACAGATGTATGTTTGTGGAGCATATGGGAATCACCAGTTAGTATCCTGACACCCTGAGATAATTCTGTTTAACAGGCTAGAAGAACCACATAGATGCCTACCCACTTTGCCTATTCTGTATAAATGAATGACATGCCACCTGCAATAACATATTTGTGCAGGACAGTGACAGTACTTCCCTATAGTTCCTCTACCATGCAAATTAACCCCTCACTTTTCAACACTATAAATACCAATTAGGCAAGAGCATCAGTTGGAGAAGGAATTATTTTCAAATATCCTTGCCTGGACTTTATTTGGACTAGGAAAGGGATGATGAGACAAATAGGTAACAATTTTTTTGTTTTACTATCAAATGTGCAATGAACAACACAAAAATGGGCAATACAGCGAAAACATCACCGAACACGGAACACTGAACAAGTCAGTATGTCGAATCACATGCAGATTGTTCGATTAGGCATTATTCAACATACCGTTTATCCTACACCTGTCAGAACAGTAACTGCAGTTCTGGTTGTGAACAGTATAAACATACTGCACAACACTAACCTTCACGTTTTTGCAGGGAGGCAAGCCCCCCTGCACTCACCCTGTGGGGGGGGGGGCTGTGCTCCCCACTCCCCCTACAAATTATATATTCCAACTCTGAGATCACACTACAGTTGGGAAAGGGGTAAATTTCCCAATCCGCAGTGTACTGTGATCTTTACTAATGACACCGACCACATATGTGTGAATGCACAGTGCATTCACTGACCGGGACCTCGCTCACCTGCAAGTTCGATGAAATGGGATTCAGCCAACCGGAATTCAGCATCCCATGGTTGCTGAACCTTCACCTGCAATTTTGATAGTAAACCAGTTTTTTTTTTATGATTTCCAGGCAGATACCTGACAGAAAAATATTTTGGTGATACTGTACCTTGTTCACATGGAGTTGCATGTAGCCATGACTGGATATAAGCATGTGATGAAGGCACAAGTGGGAATGCTCAGCCATTGCTAGCACCTTCAACAAACACTGGCAATGTGGTTATTTCAGGAGAAAATTTGGGTAATGACATCCAGCCTAAATCAGAGCCACATATGTCAAAATGTACCCATCTTCTTCTGAAAGGGGCTACTTCAGGAAAGGAATGGTTTATAGCAGTAAGATTAAATCTGAGTCATGGTTGTCAAAAATGCTAGACTTGCTAATGAAAGGGACCAGAAGGGAATCAAGAAATGGAGTTGTGACCAGCACAACTAATATATCCTACCTTACAAAACTTGAGGGAGGTAGACAAGGAAGCTTCTGACATTCAAGGGTAGAAGGAATCTGTACACAAGGGCTATTGTACTGAGAATGGACTCCTAAACAGAAGCTGTAGGGAGGAAAACAGCAGTTGGTAACCTCAGTGTCCTACCACTGAGAAGTACTTGGCACATCCAGTAGTATTCCTTTCTCTGGCCATCATGCATTAAGCATACAATGAGAAGACTAATGGAAAATTTATATTGGGTAGACATTGCAAAACACATGACATGGAAATGTAAAACATGTGAACAGTGCAAAGTCGTTGGCAAGTCAGAAGGCAAAGCTGAGGCTAATTTTCTAACTTTATCTGTTGTTGGAGAGCCATTTCAGGCAGTAGCCGTGCTATGGGGTCTTAAGTCACCACAGCTATGAGGTATATTTTGGTGGTAGTGGATAATGCTGCTAGGTACTCTGAGATTATGATTTTGTCCCTCTCTTGAGGCATATAAAAGTGGACAATGCTCAGACAGAAATTTGGATCAGTTTGATCTTGACAGAAAATGCTGACAGATAAAAGGACTAACTTTATATCAGATCCACTGAACTATTTGTGGAGAAGCTGTAGGGTAAAGCAGTTAAAAACTACCTTTAACAGCCACATACACAAAAATGGTTTATAAGAGAGGTCTAACACTGCTTTTTAAGACAATGTTGATACCATTTATAAACAAATTTAAGTGGGAGTAGGGCACGCACCTGCCCCTTCTCTTCACTGAATATAGGTAGATGTACCAAGAATCCACAGTTATTTTTTTACCATTTGAGTCGTTTTATTGTTTTATTCTCATAGGGTGAGATGGTCCCTAGACATAATTCATAAGATTTGAGAGGATGAAGGTGATTCCCACAAATAGACTGTTTAGGACTATGCACTGAATTTCAGGAATAAGCTTATGGGGCTGGCACAAGAACACTTAGTTCATGCACAACATCCACAAAAGGTTTGGTGCGACTGATCAGTGACGTCATAATATTTTGGTGGAAAAATGGTAATGGTTATCCCTTTTCAGCAAAATAAGCTTTAATCATCATTAAAGAAACCTACTATTGTAAGAAATTTAAGGGATGTCAATTATGTGCCCTAGTTGCCAGGCAGGAGACAGAAACATATACTTTACCATGCTAACATGATGAAGCTCTACCATGATAAAGAGGCAGCGGTACTCTATATTTGCAGTGGGTTTCATGAAGAATTTTAGAAGTGGTCTTATAGCAGACATTGTTAGTATAGCTCAGCTTGACACGTCAATAAACAAGGTAGTACTTGTGCAGTGACTGTCTCCTAGTAAGTTAATGAAATCTGAGGATTATGCCAATAGTTTGGTGACGCCTACCATGCTAAATTAGGCTGTATCCAGCTGGTGGAGCAAAATGTTGACATTGGGAGCCATTGGCAATTAAAAGTGCATAATTAACCATTTAGCTACAAATATGCTAGATGAGATGCCAAAAGGGTTTTACTCTGACATCAAAAATGTATAAGGTCTTCCGAGAAAGGAAATTGTGTGACTTAATTATAGAATTACACTTTATTTCCAAGCTTGTTTCTTGGGGGGAGGTTTCTCAATTAAAAAAAAATCATTTGTGATCTAGAAGGGGAGAAAAATGTCAAAGGATATGTTTTATTTTATTTTTTAAAAACGTAAATAGCTGTGTATCGCATTAGATATACATATGCAAAATGATCAAGTGTTCTGTCTGAATAAAATTACACTGTTTATTGCAATATGAAACTGATTCATTGCCATTTTCACTGTTTTTTTTTTTTTTGATAAATTGAGCTGCTTCCTCATGGAAAAGAACTGTATATTCTAGCAGCTTATTTAGAGGAACGACATAGTACATTTTTGTTTAAGTCCTCTCTAATCTCAGTGGAACATATTGAAACAGAGCTGGTGATGTTCTTTTCTACTTGTCATCTGCAACTATTATGTAGATGTGGAGATCCTTTCTAAACTCACTAAGAATATACTGAACCAGTGCTACTGCTGTCCTTTTCTTTTACTTTGCCAGAACTGTTATTTGGACTTGGGAACTCTCTCTCTAATGCCCAACCTGTGGGAGAAATAAAGATTCCTTGTTGAAGTTTCAAGTGGTTCATTCAGTTAAGTAGGTAGCTAGATGAGTGTTCTTCCTCTCTGTCCATCTACCTACTTAACTGAATAAACTATCTGACACTTCAACAATGTATCTTTATTCTTCCCACAGGGAGGGTATCAGAGATGGAGAATCTCCTAGATCTGCTAGCTAAAGTGATTGTATCTGGACTAGTCCTTGCTTCTTGTTAGTTCTGTCAACCTCTGAGTCACACAGGGATACTACACCTGACTTGAGCTTTCTGGGTTACCGCTATTTTTACTTCATAAAATTGAGAAAATGATGTCTGTCATGACAGAAACAAAGTATTTTTCTGTACTTAACTCATTAACGCCAACAACATTAATCATGCTGCAGTTGTAGCCATTCTTATTGTGCTAGTTATGTGGGTTTCCTTGTCTCATTCAAGCTAAAAGTTCTTTAAATGCAGACCAAACATAGTGTTTCTGTTTTGCCATAACATGCAGTATTGGATTTGCTGTATTCAGTATCATCACGCACTTCAAATGTGAGAACATGACTTCTGAACATGACTTTCAAACAGCTGTATCTTCTTCAGCTGAAGAGATTTTCACACATTTAATTTTATTTTTGACTCACAGCTCTAAGGAATTACAGTCCAGCCTGCTGGCATTCATGAGCATCACTCTTACTTAAACGGTTGTGTGAGAAATGTTAGTGAGTTAATTTAAACCAGGGATTTTGGCAAACATTTGATAAACAAACTGCCAAGCTGTATAAACATAGAAAAGCATAGATTTTCGAGAGGAAATTCAGACATGTCCAGCACACATGGTTGAGGGGCTTGATAATACTGTTAATTAAATAATGAGTTTCTAGTATGGCAGTATGGAGTCAGACCAGGAAAGCACAGAATGTAAGATTTAAATAATGAAAAGACTGAGACAGAACAGCATCAAACTGAATTAAAGTGTAAAATATTTAGGTTACTGAGCTGAGATCTATGGATCATATCTTAACATCCAAAGGCTTGAAATCAGAAACTGAGAAAAGAAACGTAGTAATTAAATTTCTCCTTCTGAGGATACACAACGAATCAGAAGGTTTTTTTGGATAATGCACTGTCTTTCAGAGCCATTTTACTGAGTCAGATGTATATGTCACTAAGTAGATTACTGGAACATGATGATGGAAAGTTTTAAATCATTAAACAGTTAGAAACTAAAATGACTGAAATGAAGTGGTTTAATATGAATATGCCAATCAAATTACAAGTACATGTTAGGCGGAAATGGTACAATGATTTTGCAGGAAGAAAGAATGCTTACATAAGAAAGACCGTCTTGCTTTAGTACATGGTTGTGAAAGGTTCCATAAGTATCTTTATGGGAAAAGATCAGTGAATGAAACAGACCATAAGCCATTGCATAGTATATTGAAAATGTTATTATGTAGGGTACCACTACTTGAATAACACAACTGAGGATTCAGATCTGTCACCTAGTTGTGAAGTATAAACTAAGAAAAGAGATGCATGTGGCAGCTGTGCTGAACAATTCATATTTGTTAGAGCAATTGTATTAGTTTGACAAAGAGCAGAGGTAAATTGAATAATTACACAGTTGTCAGTGAAAAAAGGTTAATCAGACTTAGAGGTGAATTGAGAATGATGCAGTAATGGGCTTTTCAACTGTTTAAATGATAAATGATAAATGTTTAGATGATAAATGTTGCCAAAAACAGGATAAGTTAGTTTTACAAGCATACTTTAACATGTAGCCTAAGTTTCTTTTTTACGAAGGCAGATGAATACCAGATACTTAGTCGGAGTGCCCAAACTGCGTATTACTTTGAGTCTCGGATGCATTAGTTACTGTAACTGCGTTTTGAACTATTGCTGTGTCTTTGTCATTATAATCCCTGCTGCTGCCTCTATGTTTGCTTAGGTTGTTCTGTAAAATGTATTTTTTTATAATCCCTGCTGCTGCCACTATTTCTACTTAACTTATTCTGATGAACTTGATGTTTCACTGCTGCATACATTTAAACTGAAATTGCTGCTGTTTTAAATGTGTAACCTGCTTATCGCAGATTTTTGATAAATTCCCTGCTGTTGCCATTGTTTCTGCTTATCCTGTTCTGACGAACTTGATGTTTCACTGCTGCATACATTTAAACTGAAACAGCTACTGTTTTAATCTGGTAACCTGCTTATTGCTGTTCATTTTATGTGCCCTAATTGCTTACACCTAGCTATCTCAGCTGTTTCATTTTTCTTTTCCCAACCTGCTTCCTATCTCCTGCTGTTTTCTCCCTTCCTTACTAGTTTCTCCCTACCTGCACACCTCCATGCTTATGTTGACCTATCCTGTGGCCTCTCCCTCTATAACCTCTGAAATTCTTAGTTGATTCTTCTGTTACATCTCCTGTCTCCCCTCTCACTAGCAAGAATACCAATCTAGACTTATGTTTTTCTCCCTTTACAACCTGCTAAGTGTTGCGCCCCCATCTTCCAAGGTGCTTTCAGGTTCATCTCCCTGAATCACCACCTCTAAAAATAACCCAACTGGAACCTTTTCAACTACTGACAAAAAAAAAAAAAAAAAAAGCTATATATTTAAAAACAAATGTGAGACTGGCCAAGACCTAAAAGTGTATGCGAATTATCTACTGATTTACTTCCACTGTTTTAGCTTAATAAGTCTGCTTAGTGTAGTGCCCCATCATGCATTTCTAGCAGCCTGCAGTGGTCTCCATTCCCCTATATCTTGTACCCCTCTCCTCAGCTATTATATCCCAGTAGCAATTACTATTTTTACCACTAGGTGGCAGTGTAAACATTCTCATTATTGCCCATATCCTCCAATAGCACCAGCTCATGTTAGACTTTTTTTCTTCAGTAGTTCTCACAATACTTGGCTTATAGTTCTAAATTAAGTATTCTCTCCCAATATTTGGCTCATAGTTGTAAATTAAAGCCCGTAGCTGCATCCCAGTACACCCTTACCTGAACTGGCTGGCATACTCACTGCCTGTTTCCACTTTCACTGATTGTTCATGGTAGGCAACCTCTTCTCCTTGGCTCTTACTTTCTAAACATAGCGGCCAAAGCCATTGCCTTCCCCATCTGCATACTAATCAATTGTTCAATCCAAGAAGGCTATGTACCCCACCTTTGGAAAAAGGCCTTCATCATACCCCTACACAAAGGGGGCAACAATAACAAATCACAAATTTCCATCCTATTGCCATCCTATTGCCCATCTCTAAACTTCTTGAAAAATGTATCCATGTACAACCCTCCCCTATCTTATAGACAATCACTTACTAACCCCCACAGAGCATGGATTTAGACCTGGCCACAGCACTACCACTGCTCTTCTTTCCTTCCTCGAAATTGTTAACAAAGTCCGTGACTCTGGCAGTATAGTATCTACCCTCCTGCTTGACCTCTCTAAGGCCTTCGATACCATCTCTCACAACCTTCTTCTAGCTAAACTCTCTAATCTAAACCTATCCCTTTCCTCTCTCAACTGTTTCACCAGTTACCTCTCAAATAGGCAACAAGCAGTTAAATGGAAAAAAGCCACCTCCTCGGTCCTCAACACCCCCACTGGTGTTCCACAGGGTTCCATACTGGGTCCCCTTCTGTTCAATATTTTCATAAACGATTTCCACCACTCAATCCCTAATGCAAATCTTATCCACTACCCATATGATTCAACTATAATCTGTTCTGCCCCCTGTATCCTCACACTCAGAAAGCTAACCCAAGACGCTTTTACTACCACCGAACAGTGGATGATAGACAGCCACCTAGCACTCAATGCCTCAAAAACTAAACTTATGTTATTTACCCCTTCTAAAACAACTACTATAGATAAAAAGTCATTTACCATCAGCAGCTAGAACAATACATCCCTCAAATTAGTATCTGAGGCCAAACTACTAGGTGTCCACATTGAGGACCAGCTTAAATTCAACTCCCATCTACAAATAAACATAAAAACCCCCCACCAAAAACTTGGAATGCTTTACCGCCATAATCGCTACCTCACTCCCTCTACCAAGTTCATTCTCTCTACCACATTTCTCATCCATTCTCTCCTATATGGTGCCCCACTCCTAACCAACCTACAATCCTCTCTTAACTCATTAACCCCAAGTACCTTCTCAGGGAACCTTTGTGCTTACAGCTGAGTGCTCTCTGAGATGCCTGAAAAGCTATGCTGTTCCAGCCGAGTACCTTCCACAAGCACCAGTAACTTTGCAGTAAAGTTTTAGCTCCACTGTTAAAAATTAAGTTAAAAAAGTACCTGAACTTTGTCAGGTACCTTTTCAACTTAATTTTCAGTGTGGAGTAACATCAGGTTTATATTTAAAGTTTAGGAGAAAATCATCTTTCAAGTGCCGTACAGCTGCTCGTGCTTCTAACGTTGTGCTTTCATCATTAAACCAAAATACATGAACGATCACTGATTATTTATACATTCTTGCTTTCCCCAACATGTTTAATGCATTCTGTGTTATGACACATAGGTTAAAATTCCAGGAATAAAGTCTGCATATCCGTAGCATATGCAGTATATATGTTTTCTCAGGTTAAATATGGTGAAGACAGCAGAAGTGCTGTAGAATTTGCAGAAATCAAAAAACAAATCAAAGAAGCAGCGACAAATGCAATAACCTACAACTGACTCCTGGGAATACACTTTAGCAGTACTATTTAAAATGACTGTAGTTGTTTATGATAAACCAAAACACTTGGACAAACTACGCAATATCTGTGGTTGAAAGCTTAGACGTTACACAGCTGAAAAGCAAGTATCTCAGCCTGAGTTCTTACCATTGTGTCACCATGCTGCCAAATTATTAGTGTTTTACAGGTGTCCAAAGTACACAGTGACAGGCAATTGCAAGGGAAAATTTAAGTAAGCCAGTTTCACACAGTACAAAAAAAGCCTTTTTTTTTGGACCAGTGTATTATTGTCGGTTATTGATTTCCTTACTGCATAACGTTCCTAGTGTAAGCGAGGTGTAGTTGTAGTTCCCTGACATCCCGTTTTTTTTTTTTTTTTACCTGTATAAAGTGTGGCATGGCTTCGTTACCTTTTTCCTGTTAACTTCCAGTGAAAACAGCTAGGCAGCCACCGAATGAAAATTGCAGTTGAGTGTTGTTTCCTTAGTGTGAGGTTTGTACTCTTCTTGCAGATGAGGCATTCTTAGACATACCTGATGGCTGCATTATCACACTACACTGTTAGCTCTTACAGGAGCCGTAGAAAACATACTGAAAGATAATAGATTTATGTAAGTGTAGACTGTTTATGTACACTCTGGTTTCTCTGTTTTTTTTGTCCGCTGACTGCTAACATAAACCCTGCTTTCTTGGTGACCATGACTGGGATAAAATATGTCTCGGGAGATTAATGAATGAATGGGCCTTAACATTTTTAATTCTGCTTTTGCTTCAGTGAATCTGTGGTAGTTTTGAATTTAGCTGTTAATAAAAAATATGGTCTGTACGTGAAGCAGTGTAGTTTTTACAGTAGCTTATAAGATGAGCGATATATTACATTTCTATTAATAGTTATACAATGTCCAACCAAAGAACAGTGACTAAGGTATAAAGGCATTCAAGGCTGATAAGGTTCATTCACATTTTGATTTATAAAGAAGGTGTATTTTTTCCTTTAACATTCACCAAATCAACTGTTTAGATAACACATTTATATGATATATTAAATGCCAGAATTAATCATTATGACTCTTCTGTTATTAAGGTTGATCTGATATGAGACAAAATTGTGGGTAAAGTGCACTCTCAGATGTGCAATTTCCAGAACATTACCTGCATTGCACTATTATGATTTGATGAAATGTCCTGATACTTAATATTAGAGTTTCTTGTTTGATGAATATTTCATACAAATTTAATTACATCTTGCATTATTAATTCAGGATGCTGTGAATCCCCCTGATTCTCAAAAGCTTGCATGGCCTGCATGATTAATGTAAGAGGATATTTCGCCAATATGGCAGCCGAGCGATCCACGTACGTGCACGTTTGACGTGCGTGAGCACTCTAGCACTAGTGCTGCACGTTCCTAGCACCCATATACAAATTACCCCATTTGCAGGTGAAAACCATGCAAATGATGTAAACCTGCCATCCAGGAAGCAGGAATCAGGGCATGCAGGACTAGCGTAATATGCAGAAATGTACTCGGTTAGTAACCAA
Organism: Protopterus annectens; assembly: GCF_019279795.1. Taxonomy (NCBI): domain Eukaryota; kingdom Metazoa; phylum Chordata; order Ceratodontiformes; family Protopteridae; genus Protopterus; species Protopterus annectens. The sequence goes on from NC_056731.1 coordinate 1,422,509,616, forward strand.
GTACGGTACTGCAAAATCCAAAACGGAGCTATGACAGCACCACATAAAGGCTGCATATCATTGAGGAAGCATGCCAATGGCCATGTAGAAGGCCATTGGCATTGCAAACAATGCAAAATGTACAAAAAACAACTTTTATGATATGTCTGCCGATCACGGATGTTGAAGCATAGGGCAGCGGAGAGCAAATGGGATCAGTGGGGAAATAAGAAAATAAACCTAAAATAAGCAGTCTAACTAAAGTCAGTATTCTGCCATGCAAGTCAATGGCAGGCAAAAGACAACCTGGCCAGTGAATAGTGGTTGCTAAGGGGGGAGGCACAGTGTGACACATGTATCTATGCATTAGCAGGCAATCCTATGCAAATGAGGGGAAGGATAGTGAATCCCGGTTTTCCCAAGCATGTGAGGCAGGTCCCAACAGTGTAAGAGTATGAATCGCTCATTGCAAGACTAGGAGGTAGGTGACATCATGTGTGGGAGTGTCAGGCATACTGTCAGCGGATTGGAGCCCTGTGGCTCGGGGTTGCATCCAGCTTAGCACAGCAAATCCAGGGAGTGTGTCTAAACCTGCCCAGCGCATATGACAAAGTGTAAGTGGGTGTGCGTGCCGCGCAATGGGATGCACAGGAAGATAAAGAAAGTGAACCCAGGAAATAACAGCAGTGTGCACATTGGAGTACACCAATTACGCGGCATGACCCCTGGATGAAACAGAAGGGCAATGGGAAGGGAAAGCAGCAGTAGGCAGTTAATCAAGGGGTACCAGGTTTCCTGCCAGGTGAAATGTATCAGAACCAGCCAATTACACAGGCAGCAGACCAGCCCAGCCCAGAATGCCACTATAAACTATGCAAACACCTACCCCTCTGGTTTTTTCCCACACCCTACACCACCAGTGTAAACAAGCGGGGGACATTTAACACTCACAAAAGCAAAATGTTAGGGGCTGCAATAGCTATCATACAACTTGTGGAAGAGGCTGAGGGTGGTGAGGATGGGAATGCTACCAACCCACCCACAGTGAGGAGACGAAGAAGAGAGTACAGACCCAGGGTAACCTACCAAGGGCTACATGAGCTGGAGATAGTGGAGCGCTATAGGGTGGACAGGGACCTCCTACAGCAGATTGTTGAGCTGTGCTGGCCACGCCTGACACACAGAACTAACAGAGGGGAACCCATCCCAGTGGAAATTAAGGTATGTGTAGGCCTAAGAATACTAGCTACAGGTACCTTCCAAAGACCAACTGGGGATATGATGGGGATCTCACAGGCGTCAGCATCCAGGGTACTCCACTAGTTCCTGGATGCCATGGCAGCACATGTCAGTGAGCACGTATATTTCCCCCTCACCCATGAGGCATTGACTAGCAGTATGCGCCTCTTCCAGCAAATAGCAGAATACCCTGAGGTAGTGGGTGCAATAGACTGCACACATATATGCATCAAAGCACCACTCAGTGTGCAGGGTAGGGTCTACATCAACCGCAAGGGCTTCCCCTCCATCAATTGCCATGTCGTGTGCGATGCCCGGGGCATAATACTGAACATGTGTGCTAGCTGCCTTGGAAGTTATCACAGTTCCCACATCTGGCATCTGATGCAGCTGTACCAGAAATTTGCCAATGGGGACATCCCACATGGTCACCTAGTGGGGGATGCTGGATACGCACTGGAGCCATGGCTGATGACACCCATCAGAAATGCACACACAGAACAAGAACTCCATAATGAGGCACACGCACAAACAAGAATCATAATAAAGCATGTATTTGGAATGCTCAAGTCACAGTTCTGGTGCCTGGACACATCCGGTGGAGCCTTTCAGTACTCACCAACTACATGTGGCCAAATCATCCTTGTATGTGCCATGCTACGCAATATGATCCTGTGGAAACAGCTGCAGCAGGAGCAGCAAGGGGCAGGGCCACATAGCCCCCCACCAGTGACAAGGCCTTCACAGGCACAGAGTGACTCAGAGGAGGAACAACCTGAGTCTTCCCCAGTAGGCAGAAGGAGATGTACCCATTATGCCCTGGCCCTGGCAAAGAGGCAACGCATAGCACATACACTGACATGGGAGGGACCCAGGGAATTGCACCTCTCTCTGACTCTCACATACAATAAAAGGGATGCCAAACATTACATTACCTGTGCCTAATCATGCGTAGGCAGTGTACTACGTGCATCCAACATAGGCAGCCCTGCAGCACCACCCTCAATACTGGGACACCCAGAAGATAAGGGACTCACAAATGCCAGTCAGGAGGGAGGTCACATACCCAACAACAGTCAAAGCCAGAAGGACAGGTGTAGACAAACACAAACAAATGCCATACTATGGCCTCTGAATGAGGGGTATGGGTAACCCCCACCCATGCCTACACGGACAGACTACAGCAGGCCAGGTAGTGGGATGTCAGTTGTGACGGCTAGGAAGTCAGAAACTAATGTGTATGCAATCAAAAGATAAGAATGGTAGTACACCGGTATGGCTTAGCCAGCATGATAGGTAAGACTACTGACTGAAATGGACTACAGGACATACCAGTACAGTCCTAGCAAATGTGTACAACTGTCAGGTGTGCTCCCCCCACCCCACATAGAAATATAGTAACAGTCAGGTGTGCCCCCCAATCCTATGTAGAAACATAGAAATAGCCAGGTGTTCCCCCCGCTGTGCAGACATGTTGCAACAGTCAATGCCAAATGATCAGTGGATACCCTGCAGACACAGCATGCTACCTGTTGGTGTACAACAAAAATATCAGCTGTGCAGTACGTATGCGTGCATATCTGACTGTGTAGAGAGCAATGCTTTTAGGGTACTCACACCCCTTACATTTCACATACCCAACTTTGGCAAGGCTGCTGATGTCACCCACCTAGAAATATACCTCTGGGATGGTCATAGCCTAGTAATTTCCATAGCACATCCTGTAACATCATATGGCCATAGTTTGATTAAGGAGTTAGTTGGGAGTTCTAATCCCCGACCTGCCAACTGTGTGTGTATGAGCGCATGTCTGACTGTGTAAAGAGCAATGTTTTTTAGGCTACTCACACCCCTTATTAGTCAAATATCCACTTTTGGCAAGGCTGCTGATGTAACACACCTTGAAATACACCCCTGGGAAGGCTGTAGCCCAGTAAACTCTGTAGCACATCCTGTAACTGCATACCGCTGTAGTGTGATAAACCTAGTTAGGTAGGAGTTCCAACCCCAAACCTGACAACTGTGAGTGTGTGTCTGTGTTTGTGTGCATGTCTGACTGTGTAGAGAGCAATGCTTTTTAGGCTATTCACACCCCTTAAAAGTCAAATACCCACCTTTGGCAAGGCTGCTGATGTCAATCATCCTGAAATACACCTCTGGGACAATCGTAGCTTTGTACTCTCCATAGCAAGTCCCGTAACATCATATGGCCATAGTGTGATTAAGGAGTTAGTTAGGAGTTCTAACCCCTGAACTGCCAACTGTGTGTATGTGTGCATGTCTGACTGTGTAGAGAGCAATGCTTTTAGGGTGCTCACACCCTTTACATTTCACATACTCAACTTTGGCAAGGTTGCTGATGTCACCTACCTAGAAATACACCCCTGGGAAGGCTGTAGCCCAGTTAACTCTGTAGCACTTCCTGTAACTGCGTACTGCTGTAGTGTGATAAACTAGTTAGGTAGGAGTTCCAACCCCAAGCCTGGCAACTGCATGTGTGAGTGTGTGTCTGTGTTTGTGTTCATGTCTGACTGTGTAGAGAGCAATGGTTTTTAGGCTACTCACACCACTTACAAGTCAAATGCTCACCTTTGGCAAGGCTGCTGATGTCATGCACCTTGGAATACACCTCTGGGATGAACATAGCCCAGTAATCTCTGTATTCACGTCCCGTAACATCGTATGACATTAGTGTGATTAAGGAGTTAGTTGGGAGTTCTAACCCCTGAACTGCCAACTGTGTGTGTATGCGTGCATGTCTGACTGTGTAGAGAGCAATGCTTTTAGGGTAGTCACACCCCTTACATTTCACATACCCAACTTTGCAAGGCTGCTGATGTCAGCAACCTAGAAATACACCTCTGGGAAGGCTGTAGCCTAGTAAACTCTGTAGTGCATCATGTAACTGCGTACCGCTGTAGTGTGATAATCTAGTTAGGTAGGAGATTCAACCCCAAACCTGACAACTGCGTGTGTGAGTCTGTGTTTGTGTGCATGTCTGACTGTGTACAGAGCAATGTGTTTTAGGCTACTCACACCCCTTACAAGTCAAATACCCACCTTTGGCAAGGCTGCTGATGTCATGCACCTTGAAATACACCTCTGGGACGATCATAGCCCAGTAATCTCTGTAGCACGTCCCATAACATCGTATGACCATAGTGTGATTAAGGAGTTAGTTGGGAATTCTAACCCTCGACCTGCCAACTGTGTGTGTATGCGTGCATGACTGACTGTGTAGAGAGCAATGCTTTTAGAGTACTCACACCCCTTACATTTCACATACCCAACTTTGGCAATGCTGCTGATGTCATCCACCTACAAATACACCCCTGGGAAGACTGTAGCTCAGTAAACTCTGTAGCACATCCTGTAACTGCATACTGATATAGTGTGATAAACTAGTTAGGTAGGAGTTCCAACCCCAAACCTGGCAACTGAGTGTGTGTCTGTGTTTTTGTGCATGTCTGACTATGTAGAAAGCAATGCTTTTTAGGCTACTGACACCCCTTACAAGTCAAATACCCACCTTTGGCAAGGCTGCTGATGTCACGCACCTTGAAATACACCTCTGGGATGATCATAGCTCAGTAATCTCCATAGAATGTCCCGTAACATCTTATGGCCAGAGTGTGATTAAGGAGTTAGTTGGGAGTTGTAACCTTTGACCTGCCAACTATGTGTGCATGTCTGACTGTGTAGAGAGCAATGATTTTAGGGTACTCACACCCCTTACATTTCACATACCCAACTTTGGCAAGGCTGCTGATGTCCCCCACCTAGAAATACACCCCTAGGAAGGTTGTAGACCAGTAATCACTGTAGCATGTCCTGTAACTGCATACTGCTGTATTGTGAATTAGAAGCATGGTAGGATTCCATCCCTACACATGGTGGTTCTGGATGTATTGTGTGTGTCACTGTCTGTGCAGGGAGCAATGCATATCAGGCTAGGCTCTCACAGTCATTTCAGATGCCCTACTTTGGCAATCCTGCTGATGTCAGTCATTGTGAAATACACTTTTGGGCAAGGACTACACCAGTAATATCCGTGGCGCATAATATAACTGTGTAGTGCTGCAGTGTAATGCACTAGTTAGGTAGGGGTTCTACTCCCAAACATGACAGGTGTGTGTGAGTGCGTGTTTGTAACCCGTATCCTGTGTAGAGGTGGCTGTGACTGTGTGACACCTGTGGCCAATGTGGAGTGGGTTTTGCATATTTCTTATATGGTGGCCATACTATATATCACAATGTTGACCATACAGGGATAACACATGTGATATGGCTGAGAGGCCGGGGTGCAGAGCCATACCCAGACATGTGACATCAAGGCCAGGCAATCACAGTTAGTAACCCCAGTATTACCCAGAGCGCACTCTCACCCCATGTGTCATACACACACACATGCCTAGGTAACAGCCAATATGTGGGTAGTACACTGCATATTATCCACTGATAGTAACTATGGAGTGACAGTGGTGGGCCACAGAGGGCATGACACCCAGTCCATCTGTCCAATATGCACATACGTGCAGACAGTGCACCTCCCCCATGTTCCCCAATGGACACCTGCACCACCTGTGGTGCCATCACATGTGACCCCCAATGGACATACCATGCCCTGACAACATGCCCGTATGGACAGATGCCACTGACACCAAGGAATGCTGATAGCATGAACTCCATGTAGGTGTAGGATAAAGCTGCTGGCCATTACCAGCTCCTGCCACAGGTGGGCAGGACTGGTACATCTGATGATAATCTTTGTCCATAACATGGGCTGGACACCCCAGGTACAGTTCCACATGTCACTGTACATGCATGTGGGAGGTGTGCACATCCCAGACGCAGTCCATGTCATGGATGAAGGAACAGACATGGCAAGCGATGCACAGCATTGCCCACACACAGTAGTCACCCAGGTGACCGGATGGGGGATACAATACCTGCCTGTGTGGGCAAATGCAGACACTACATCCCTGAGCCACAATGCAGACCATTTTCACGTGTCCTGATGCCAAGGTACACCCATTGCCTAGCCCTGGTCAGCCATCTGGAGCAGTTGAGCACCACACACCTATGCAGACATGCACCCATTTATGTCAGTACTGGCACCCTGTGTGTTTGTGTGTGTGTTGCATGCTGCAGATGTTCACATCCACACTCCCTACAACCCCCATGGGCATACTGCAGCATGCTCTCTTATGTCAGACACCTTCCCATACTCTTAGCCCATACAGCCCCCATATGACCTGTGTGGTGCATGGGATACCTGCACAGTGATGTGATGTGACAATCCCACAACCGATGAGTTGTGCACCTGGCCCTGCCACATGTGTCAATGTGTGTGTGTCCTTGTGAGAGTGTGGCTGTGTTGACGCTGGCACTTGTTCATGATGATAGGCACGTGTATGTCACCTACTGTACAGCTACTGTATCCCTGTTGCAGATGTCACTCACCATCACATATATGTTCTGAGTGCTCCACAACAGGTAACCCATGTGGCACATCCAATAATTGCAGCAAACTGTGCAAGCACTACATAGTTGTCAGGGGTTTGATACCCTGTGCTGCTAGGTGTGTGACACAAACATGCTTCAGTTTTACCCTCCCTCCCCTCCCTGACATGCATTTGCCTCTGTCTGTGCCCCCCACCCCCTCTCAGGTGGACGTGGAGACCTACACCTGCTTTGCTTGGGCAGCAGCATGTTTAATGTAAGTAATGCTAATAATCAGCTGATGGCCCCTGCAAGAATCGCAGCCCTCCCCTTGCTGATTGCATGTAAAATAGCTGTGGTAACATTCCCATAGCCAATTGTATGGAAACACACTCCAATACCTAGGAACATCATGGTGATGTTGGCCCTTTTTACCCACTGTGAGCAGGAACTAGATCTGTCATGTGGCAAACAGCATCTCAGATGGATTGCAGTGTACCTCTAACAGCATACACTGTGGAAACAGTGCAACAAACAGGAGGTGGATGTGCCTGACCTGACTACAGACTGTAAGTGCCACTATACTGCATTTGGAGTAATGTTGCTTTAACAGTGTTTGTGTGGCTATGGCTATTGTACATGTCTCAATACCTGCTATGTCAGTTCCATGTTTATGGGGAATCTCCATCGGCAGGGTCATCTGCAGCCTGGGCAGTGTTGTATCTGTGGTTGCATGTGTCACCCACAGAGCATCTAGCTGTCGACTGCTGAAGGTAGTGTGAGGATTGCAGTCAGTAGATGGAGAAAGCTGTGGTAGTCACAGACGTCATATCCCTCAAAGGACATATGTTACTACAACCCTGTAACAACAGTAAATGTATGTGGTTATCACAGCTACATGTCAATATTGGCCCTGTGTATGTGCTCCCAGCCACACCTCTGTCAACCTTTGTACATATGTCATGCATGAAGTGGTGCATATGTGCTGTACACCATACTTTGTGGCATCATATCTGAGAACAAGCCATTGATATATCCAACTGCTACACATGTTATGTACAGTAGGGGTTACATTACATGACATTACCTGGACATTCTGTAGATGTTCGTACAGTACTGAGGTCAGTGTACCAATTGTGAATATCGGCAGTGTGTGTAGTGTTGATATGTACCTTAGCCTGTATACAAACTGTGGTAGATGACATTGTTCTAGTTCCCCTGCTATCAGATGTTACATGCTGCCCCACTGTATGGTACTGTAGTGGCATACATGTTTGTAGGGCCATAAACACACGTGTCCCATACCACAGACAGCCACCAGACCAAACTGTGTAGCAGGCCAGTATATGTAGGGTCAGTCTGTGAGTGGCACATATGAGGATGGTGTAGAATACATAGACCATATACTGTAATACCATGCTAGCTAACCATATGTGGCTGTGGCTGTGTTCACATTGGTTGTGGATATACACTGTCACACAGGTGTATCTTACCCTGTGCTGTGACATGCCTGTTGAGCCTGTTTTATATGCAAGTATATGTGCATTCCCCTTTGGGAGATGTAGGCCAGTGTTGAGCCAGTTTGCCTGCAGCCTGCATAGTGCATTGTGACATGTCTAGCAGCTGAGTGTACCTACCCAGTGGGATGTCATGTGCAGATACTAGCCAGATGTCCCACTGACGGCCCTCTCCTAAAAGTCATGTATGTCAGACAGGGCAGTGGGATGCAGTCCAGATGTATGTCAATACCTATTGTGTAGAATGTGGCCATGGCACTCCTGTACCAGTGGTCATACTGTTACAGGCCAGGCAGGGGTGTGTGAATGCATGACATATGGTGGACATCATATACCGGTCGTTATGTGTTATACTCATCTACATGACCGTAAACATCCATATTGTCAGGCATGGTACACATGTGTAGCACTAAGGGCTTATGTGTATACCTCTGGACTGTACAGACTGTGTCAGACCCTCCACATATATTGGCCAATATCTCTGCTGCAGTCCACAGTGGCATTACATGCTATCAGCGGTACTGTACACTGATGTCCTTTGGATGTCTTTCAGTAACCAATGGCACACATGTTATAAGCCGATGTGACCTCCCACACACACCATGTCTGTGAAGACAATCCCAATAACAGTAGCAGTAGTCTGCTAGTATACCTGCTAGACATACCTGACATCCCCTGCAACTACGACATTGGGAACATATGGGCTGGAGTTGGCCTACACTTCATATCCAGGATATATGTTATGACCCTGACCTTGAGTAGCATCTTACCCTCACCAAGAATGATGCCACAATATGAAGACAAGATGATCAATTTCAACAATTGGCTTAAGTGTTGGTGTCATTCAAAGGGGATCCAATGCCTGTCAGCCTGGGATGACATGCTCGACAAGCCACGATGCTTCGCTAGGGACGGCTTGCACCTGTCACCCCTGGGCTTTCGGATATTGGCAAAGGCTCTTGCTACCCCCATAGTGCCTTTTTTAGGCAAGGCTCAAAAGACAAACCCACCTCCATAGGTATCACAAGGGATAAGAAACTAAGAGTAATGCTACTCAACGCCAGAAGTCTAAACCTCAAGATGCACGCACTCAAAACTCTCCTTAGCATGGAGAACATCGATACCTGTGCAGTAACATAAACCTGGTTCAAGGCTCCCGAGAGCACCCCAGCACTATCAGGTTATACCTCATACCATGCTTTAAGGCCCCAAAACTTGGACCGAACCACAAAAGGAGGGGGAGTATCAATATTCATCAAAGATACCCACACCTCCAGGTTGGTGGCACAGCACGAAGCATCAGAGACTATCCATGTGCAACTAACTGTGGGTAAAACTGCCTTCCAGTTTATAGCCTGCTACAGACCACCCTCCCAAACACAGGAATCCCACTAGGCCTTCCTGAGAATACTGGAAAATATGAAGGTCTCTCCAAACACCATTATATTGGGCGACTTCAACTACCCAAACATAGACTGGGAGCATTACTCTAGCTCCAACACCCTAGCCCAAAGGTTCCTAGAATTTAGAAACTCAAATGCTATGGAACAACTTGTTACCACTCCCACAAGAGGGGAAAACATACTGGACCTGATCATCACCAACATGGGGACACTATGCTCCAGACCAGAAGTGTATCCCTCCCTGGTAAGATCAGACCATAAACTAATCTCACTGGATATTCACATCCCGACCCCACCCCCTGCCCAGAAAACCACAGTGAAAAACTTCTCTAAAGCAAATTTCACACACCTCAAAACCGAGGCGAAATCCTTCAAAGCCCCCGGGCCTGTGGAAAATACGGCCCAGACCGCAGATTCCTTTATAAACGCATTCTATGAACACCTTCAGGAATGCATGGATCATGCAATCCCAAATAAAACCAAGACCCAATCCTCCAAAGGCAGGCGTCCTGTCTGGTGGACCCCAGCCATAAACAAACTATACAATAGAAGGAGGAAGCTACTACATGATAGAGCAAAATCCCAAAAAGGGAAGGCATCTCTGATCAGTATTAGCAAAAACTATGGGCACTCATAAAATCGTCTAAGGCCAGCTTCGAGAGAAAAATTGCACAGGACACTAAGGATAATCACAAGGCTTTCTTTAGTTATGTTAGGAACCTGGGTGGGAATTGCCAGATATGCTCAGAATTAGTCCAAAATGACAAAAAATACATCGAACCCACAGACATTGCCAACATCCTAGCTGACAGGTTCAATGCAAACTTCTCCCTCCCCACCAAAGGGCAAATATCTATCCCAACAGAGTGCTGCCCCTGACATCTCAGATGCTCAGGTAAGAGCCGCCTCTCCAAAGCAAAAAACACAGCATCAATGGGACCAGATGGTGTCCCGGCTGTCCTACATGAACTCCAAGAAGAGCTAAACCCAAACATAAAACTACTGTTCAATCTTAGCCTTACTACAGGATATGTACCCAAAGAGTGGCGTACAGCAACAGTAGTCCCTCTCCACAAAGGTGGTGCCTCAACAGATCCTGGAAACTATCGCCCCATAAGCCTGACTAGCTTGGTCTGCAAAGCTATGGAAAGGATCATCATGGACCTCATAAATAAAGATATTGGGAACCTACAGACACTAGATCCTACCCAGTTTGGCTTTGTTAAGGGCAGATCCTGCCTCTTAAACCTGGTCGATTTCTTTGAAACAGTCACCAAGGCCATTGACGAAGCCTACCTGGACCTTGCAAAAGCCTTTGATATAATACCCCACTCGGGCATTATAGATAAGCTCACCAGCTTAAATATACACCCCTATGTCACTAGATGGGTTGCAAACTGGCTCAAGGACAGAACCCACATGGTTAGAATTGCTGGAGCCATGTCAGACTCCAAACCAGTTACAAGTGGCATCCCACAAGGCTCAGTCCTGGGACCTCTCTTGTTCGGTATATATTTCTCGGCGGTACAGGCCAACATGGAAGGACTGTGGCTGACCAAATTCGCAGATGACTGCAAACTGGGCGCCATAATCAACTCTCCAGCCGACACAAGCATCCTCCAAAAGGGCCTCATAGAAATAGACAACTGGTGCCAGAGCCATGGCCTCAAGCTAAACGCCAAAAAGTGTATAGTCATCCCCTTTGGCAAAAACAAAGTGCCCACAAATTACCACATAGGTGGTAGTCCATTAAGTACAGAAGAAGTCATTAGGGACCTGGGGACCCAAGTTGATAGCAATCTCTCATTTGACAACCACGTGGCCAAAGTGGTTAGAAAAACATTTTATATAGCCCACCTAATCATGAAGGGATTCACATCTAGATCAGGGGAGGTCATTGTGCCTCTTTACTCATCCCTCATCAGACCCATAATTGAGTACAATGCCCCTTTTGGGATGTACCTTACCAGACACCTGCAGCAACTGGAAAGACCCCAAAAGTACCTCACCAAGAGGATCAAAGGGCTCAAACAGATGCCATATGCTGCCCGGTTAAAGAAACTCCAGCTCTACTCACTTGCATACCGCCTGCTCAGAGGCGATCTGTGCCTGACGTATAAAGCCATGTCCAACCCGGAATTAATGGACATGCTGCACCTCAGAACATCCAAATCCCATCGAGCTATGCACTCGAGAGACTTGACCCTCAGCACTGAAATAAATAGGACATGTTGGAGGGACAGATTCATAACCCAGAGGCTCCCTTCACTCTGGAATAAAATCCCAGTCCAGGTTAGGCAGAGTCCCACATTGACTCTCTTCAAGAGGAATCTTGATGAGTGGATGGGAGATCGTAGGTTTACCCCAGCTATCACTTCTGTGTCACTGTTAGACAGAGGCACAGTATACTAACCTCAAAAAAAGGCATAGCAAAATTAATTTAAAATGGGTGGCGAAAGCCAAACACACTCTGGCTAGGCTTATAAATGCCCTAGGGCAGATAGCCTAGTATAACCTATATATGTACATATACCTATCCAGATAGCCAGATATACATGATTACACATGTGTACTACACCAAATTAACACTGTCATGGCAACCACCTACTATAGATTCCCACATCATTTGTGTGTGGTCCTAGTACATCTCCTGTGTGATGGGCATCTGTCCTGTGCGTGGGCAGCAGTGCTACCGACAGCATGTAGCAATACCCTTTACAGCAGAACCAGCACACTCAGGGTAGCCATGCATTTGTAGGAGGATCAGGAAGTACAGATAGACTGCGAGTAGAGTTGTGTTATGCTTTGTACAGTACTGGTGTTACAGGGTGTGGGTGTACATACTGGTTTGCCATGGAATGCAGTCTATCTGCATAGCACACAACTGTGAGTCTATCCTCATGCCATCCAGAGCTGTGCCTATCATGTCTTGTCTGTCCACCACACAGGTCTTGTGTCAGATAATACACTGTCAGTGTGTGTGTTGCATGTTACTGGTACATTGCTACATCCATGACCGTCTCTACCATCAATTCCCTGACTAAGGATATGTTACCTACTATCCTGTAATACCTGCACCTTGCATAGTGTATGGCAACAGTTGTCCACATATGTACTTGTATTCCAGCCTCTGTCCATCACCTTTGCACATATGTCATGATGTCAGTGGTTGATCCATAGTGGGCTGGGAGTATAACACACTGCCATGTCTGCCGTCAGTCCACTGTCCAGTGTATGTAACACTGGTATATGGCCCTGCATTATTGAGACTAGGGGGGAGCACCAGAAATGACCTAGGCTGCTACAAAATGTGGGGGTATCAGGACTGAGCTGTCTTAAGGTATCTGGATGTAAAGTACCATATACTTCACCTATAGACACATTACTGACATGGATCTGGGTAATGTAGACCTACTGCCCCCTGCCATACAAACTGTTATGTTTTTTGGTGTGCTCGTGATGGTGTCAGTTATGCCATGTTATGTAGCAGTTACAACCCGTGTGGTCATATGACGTCTATACCACCTACTGTGTTTGTACAGTGTGTAGACAGAGGCTTCTGAACTACACACCTAGATTACATACTGTTGATACTGTTGATTGTTAGGTATCCTGTGGCCCAGTGTGTCTTTCCTATTGTACAATGTGAATGGCTTGGCCTGGACAGCAACAGCTGTGAAGGTTTTCAGATGACTGTATGACTGTAACTCGTCCACTGTAGCATCACTCCATTGATATAGATATCAGTGTCTGAACAGCTATATGGCATGGCATGTAGAACTGTAATAGTACACGATTAAAGGTTTTCATGTCTGCAAACCTGTGGGTGTTGATTTACCTATGACCTCTGTGAGTGTATGTTACAGGAACAGTTGTCATTTGTATGGATGGCACATACAGTGTCCAGTCGTTCAGGGGTCAACTGTAGGCATAGTGGCTGTTCCATATTGTGTGCAACTTCCACTTATGTATCTTACTGTACATATAACTGCGTGTGTATGTGTAGTTACATGTATATGTACATATATATATATATATATATATATATATATATATATATATATATATTTATAAATATGTATACCTTTATCTGCATATCTGTGTCTGCGTATCTGTAGCCTGGTAATGTTGATGACTTCCACATAATGCATTACCCATGGGAGCCAGACTCTACTGCATGATATGTTACCAATACCAGCCTGACATTATACAGGTAGGATGTAGTACAGGTAACATCATGTGCCCATGTTGTCACTGGCCCTGGTTATGGGATCTCTAACACTTGGTAGTGTATTGCAGGGCAGACGTGTTTGGCAGGGGGGGATACCTATTTGTACAACTTGTACAGTGTGTGGTGCCTCTCAATCCCATTAACGTAACATGTAGCCTGTTACACTCCTCTCCCTAACAGCTACATGTGCCTTGCAGTACCAGCAAAACAGTGTTGTACCAATGGGTCGGTAGGCATGGGAATCCCATTGAAGTCTGCCAGGTGTGTATGTGTGTATGTGTGCATATCTGTAGGGTACACCATTCCGAGTCCACATACTCCTATTACAATACACATTGCCACACAGTAGTACGGATACTGTTGTTCTCACCCATAGGTGTGACAATGCAATGCAGCACCCTACTATGCCTGTAACATGTGCATCACATGCATATCCCTGTGGTACCACTGTTGTGATATGCAATGGGTTGTTTTGGCGTCATGGCCAATGTATGATAGTGTGTATGTCAGAGTATCAAGATGGGTTCCAGTGTGTACAATATCCAGTGGGGGATGTGGTTGCTGTGTACACTGTCTTTACACCATGGTACACCTAGTATATGGCCCACGTACCACTCTCAGGTGACCAATGTCACCATCACCCATACATGTAACAGATAATAGGATACAGCCCAGTTACACATATGCTGTGTGCAGCCTACCTGTAACACATTGGACACATGGACTTGTTAGTTAGCAACTATACAACCAGGTCTCTAAGATGTGTGTCTACCTGTTATGTGTCAGTCAATGTGTATATGATGGTATGACACACTATGTATTCGCCATATACAAACATTAGATCCCCCATTACCATATTGTACATGTGTGTGGATGGTCTGCATGTAATGTGTGACCTGGTACACACCTCACCCTACAGATGGTGTCATGTGTGCAGTGACAGGCACACAGATCAGTAGCACTACATACCTGGGTAGGGGTCTAGACACAGTGTCGCCAAGTAAGGATGTGTGTGTGTGTATGGGTTGACATAAGAGTGCAGATTATACCTGTACCAGCAGGCCACCGGTCAATTTTGCATAGCCAATAACTGTTATACATACCTGTGGCATGTGTGCAACTGTACACCACATATGTCACAGATATGGTGTCACCACATTGACATACCCTTGTGGAATATGACTGCAGACCATCCTCCTGCTGACACATGTATGCCTACAGCACAAATGGATGACAGTATGGGGATAACAAATGGTGTTACCAACAGCTGAGATGCATCATAGCTGCATGGCTACACTACCTGACATGTATGCAGTACACATTTCCCCTGACTACATTCTACACTGCAGTACATTGCAGCACTCTATCACAGTCACTGTTTGCATCAGAACCATGTTAGCCTGTCCCTGCATCAATGTTATGGATGACAGGGATGTGGCACAGGTATCATCATATGCACAGGGTGTGTGAAAGACATCTTAGCTGCATGGCTAAACTACCAGAGATGTATGCAGTACACATTACCCCTGACTACATTCTACACTGCAGTACATTGCGGCACTCCATTACAGTCACGGTGTGCATCAGAACCATAGTAGCCTGTACCTGCATTGATGTTATGGATGACAGGGATGTGGCACAAGTATCATCATATGCACAGGGTGTGTGAAAGACATCTTAGCTGCATGGCTACACTACCTGACATGTATGCAGGATGCGTTACCCCTGACTACCTTCTACACTGCGGTATGTTGCGGCACTCCATTACAGTCACTGTGTGCATCAGAACCATAGTAGCCTGTCCCTGCATCAATGTTATGGATGACAGGGATGTGGCACAGGTATCATCATAAGCACAGGGTGTGTTTCAGGTGTGCCAGAGGCTGAGGGTGGTCCAAACATGTGTCACCATGTGTGTGGGTGAGGAGTGTGGTTCATTGATTGGGGCGTGGTGATGTGGTTTGTGTCAGTATGGGGTCACCCTAGGTGTGGTTGCATAGTGTGTGCAGTTCTGCCATGTGGCTGCCTTATACGGGTGATGTTTGACAGCTGCAGACCATACCTGGCAGAGTGTGCAGTTCACTGCTTCTGGCCATGGACTGTGCCTGCCAGGGGTTCCATGGGCACATGCAGGTACATACCTTGAGGTGCTACTCTCCCCTGATGATGACATATGTCTGCTGGAACTATGTCCCATGTGGGACTGGCCAGGGCCATGTGCACGAGGCCTGCTGTGGTGTGGACAGCAGTCTCAGTGGTGTGCTGGGGATGGTACAGCCACTACGGGAGCTGCTGGGCATCCTGGCATGTCCACGTTGACCGGCAGCTGCTGGTGTCTCTGGCCTATGTCCACACAGCCATTGCACCACTCCCACCACACATTCTAGCACAGATATGCCACGGTCGAGGAGGCCAACCATCTAACCTTACCATCTATCCATGACCTCGGCATATTCATAGAAGGCACCAGCGAGTTCATGCAGGTTGCCACTTACAGCTGCAAAAGCCAACCTCTGCAGCCTCAGGCCCTGTCTGGACTGCATTTACATATGTGCCTGTGCCGTCATTATGGCCTGAAACATGCTCCTGGTGGTATCAGTTGTGATTCCTCTGCCAGGGGCATGATGACCTGCAGTCCTCCCACAAGCACCACAGTACATCTGCCAATGTGATGGCCTTCCAGACATCTGGCTATGCTGACTGTGAGCCAACAGAGTTGGCATGGACACCACACTTTCCTGGTCATTGCCATCAAGTGCCAACTGTCCCTCTGCTATGGCCACATGTGATGGGGTTTGTAGGGGCACTGTAACTGTGTGCGGGCTTGGCCTATCTAGGAGGATGATGACACATATTGGGGCAGTGTCAGCCTCTGACAACCACACCTTTGCCTCACCTATACCATCATGATCATTGGTGTCTGTAGGGACACCTACCTCAGTTTGCATGCAGGAGGGACCCTGACAAACCTCACCACCTGTGGGGGAATCAAATACACATGTGAAGACCTGTACAGCATTGCTTAACAGTACACACACTCACACACACTCACACTGACAGCCACCTTACTACCTCACTTTCCCTGAGTTTAAAGACAGTCCCACAGTCAGTTACATATGTTCTCCATCCTGCATGGCACTTGCTAATATACACGCATCACTACTGCCCATTAACATATCATTCCTTTCCATGCCTACACGTGTGGTTACAACACCTGACCTGATACTCCATCACCTCCCTGACTTGGGTGGAGTAGGTTGTATATGGCCTCACTGCTGTCACCCTGTATTGCCCTGTGTATGGGCAGTAATGGTGTATGAGGCCCCTATATGGTTGGGGCTGCTGCATTCACTACATATGTCCCTCTGCTATGGCCACATGTGATGGGATTTGTAGGGGCACTGCAACTGTGTGCGGGCTTGGCCTATCTAGGAGGATGATGACACATATTGGCGCAGTATCAGCCTCTGACAACCCCATCTTTGCCTCACCTATACCATCATATGTAGTGAGGTTATACCTCATACCATGCTTTTTGGCCCCAAAACTTGGACTGAACCACAAAAGGAGGGGGAGTATCAATATTCATCAAAGATACCCACACCTCCAGGTTGGTGACACAGCACGAAGCATCAGAGACTATCCATGTGCAACTAACAGTGGGTAAAACTGCCTTCCAGTTTATAGCCTGCTACAGGCCACCCTCCCAAACCCAGGAACCCCACTCGGCCTTCCTGAGAACACTGGAAAATATGAAGGTCTCTCCAAACACCATTATATTGGGCGACTTCAACTACCCAAACATAGACTGGGAGCATTACTCTAGCTCCAACACCCTAGCCCAAAGGTTCCTAGAATTTATAAACTCAAATGCTATGGAACAACTTGTTACCACTCCCACCAGAGGGGAAAACATACTGGACCTGATCATCACCAACATGGGGACTCTATGCTCGAGACTAGAAGTGTATCCCTCACTGGTAAGATCAGACCATAAACTAATCTCACTGGATATTCACATCCCGACCCCACCCCCTGCCCAGAAAACCACAGTGAAAAACTTCTCTAAAGCAAATTTCACACTCCTCAAAACCGAGGTGGAATCCTTCAAAGCCCCCGAGCCTGTGTAAAATACGGCCCAGACCGCAGAATCCTTTATAAACACATTCTATGAACACCTTCAGGAATGCATGGATCATGCAATCCCAAATAAAACCAAGACCCAATCCTCCAAACAGACGTCCTGTCTGGTGGACCCCAGCCATAAACAAACTATACAATAGAAGGAGGAAGCTACTATATGATAGAGCAAAATCCCAAAAAGGGAAGGCATCTCTGATCAGTATTAGCAAAAAACTACAGGCACTCATAAAATTGTCTAAGGCCAGCTTCGAGAGAAAAATTGCACAGGACACTAAGGATAATCACAAGGCTTTCTTTAGTTATGTTAGGAACCTGGGTGGGAATTCCCAGATATGCTCAGAATTAGTCCAAAATGACAAAAAATACATCGAACCCACAGACATTGCCAACATCCTAGCTGACAGGTTCAGTGCAAACTTCTCCCCCCCTCCCCACCAAAAGGGCAAATATCTATCCCAGCAGAGTGCTGCCCCCCTGACATCTCAGATGCTCAGGTAAGAGCCGCCCTCTCCAAAGCAAAAAACACAGCATCAATGGGACCAGACGGTGTCCCGGGCTGCATCCTACATGAACTCCAAGAAGAGCTAAACCTAAACATAAAACTACTGTTCAATCTCAACCTTACTACAGGATATGTACCCAAAGAGTGGCATACAGCAACAGTGGTCTCTCTCCACAAAGATGGTGCCTCAATGGATCCTGGAAACTATCGCCCCATAAGCCTAACTAACTTGGTCTGCAAAGCTATGGAAAGGATCATCATGGATCTCATAAATAAAGATATTGGGGACCTACAGTCACTGGATCCTTCCCAGTTCGGCTTAGTTAAGGGCAGATCCTGCCTCTTAAACCTGGTCGATTTCTTTGAAACAGTCACCAAGGCCATTGATGAGCGGAAGGTGGTCCACACAGCCTACCTGGACCTCGCAAAAGCCTTCGATACAATACCCCACTCGGGCATTATAGATAAGCTCGCCAGCTTAAATATAAACCCCTATGTCACTAGATGGGTTGCAAACTGGCTCAAGGACAGAACCCACATGGTTAGAATTGCTGGAGCCATGTCAGACTCCAAACCAGTTACAAGTGGCGTCCCACAAGGCTCAGTCCTGGGACCTCTCTTGTTCGGTATATATTTCTCGGTGGTACTGGCCAACATGGAAGGACTGTGGCTGACCAAGTTTGCAGATGACTGCAAACTGGGCGCCATAATCAGCTCTCTAGCCGACACAAGCATCCTCCAAAAGGGCCTCATAGAAACAGACAACTGGTGCCAGAGTCATGGTCTCAAGCTAAACGCCAAAAAGTGTATAGTCATCCCCTTTGGCAAAAACAAAGTGCCCACAAATTACCACATAGGTGGTAATCCATTAAGTACAGAAGAAGTCATTAGGGACCTGGGGACCCAAGTTGATAGCAATCTCTCATTTGACAACCACGTGGCCAAAGTGGTTAGAAAAACATTTTATATAGCCCACCTAATCATGAAGGGATTCACATCTAGATCAGGGGAGGTCATTGTGCCTCTTTACTCATCCCTCATCAGACCCATAATTGAGTACAATTCCCCTTTTGGGATGTACCTTACCAGACACCTGCAGCAACTGGAAAGACCCCAAAAGTGCCTCACCAAGAGGATCAAAGGGCTCAAACAGATGCCATATGCTGCCCGGTTAAAGAAACTCCAGCTCTACTCACTGGCATACCGCCTGCTCAGAGGCGATCTGTGCCTGATGTATAAAGCCATGTCCAACCCGGAATTAATGGACATGCTGCACCTCAGAAAATCCAAATCCCATCGAGCTACGCACTTGAGAGTCTTGAACCTCAGCACTGAAATAAATAGGACATGCTGGTGGGACAGATTCATAACCCAGAGGCTCCCTTCACTCTGGAATAAAATCCCAGTCCAGGTTAGGCAGAGTCCCACATTGACTCTCTTCAAGAGGAATCTTGATGAGTGGATGGGAGATCGTAGGTTTACCCCAGCTATCACTTCTGTGTCGCAGTTAGACAGAGGCACAGTATACTAACCTCAAAAAAAGGCATAGCAAAATTAATTTAAAATGGGTGGCGAAAGCCAAACACACTCTGGCTAGGCTTATAAATGCCCTAGGGCAGATAGCCTAGTATGAACCTATGAACCTATGAACCTATATATGTACATATACGTATCCAGATAGCCAGATATACATGATTACACATGTGTACTACACCAAATTAACACTGTCATGGCAACCACCTACTATAGATTCCCACATCATTTGTGTGTGGTCCTAGTACATCTCCTGTGTGATGGGCATCTGTCCTGTGTGTGGGCAGCAGTGCTACCGACAGCATGTAGCAATACCCTTTACAGCAGAACCAGCACACTCAGGGTAGCCATGTATTTGTAGGAGGATCAGGAAGTACAGATAGACTGCGAGTAGAGTTGTGTTATGCTTTGTACAGTACTGGTGTTACAGGGTGTGGGTGTACATACTGGTTTGCCATGGAATGCAGTCGATCTGCATAGCACACAACTGTGAGTCTATCCTCATGCCATCCAGAGCTGTGCCTATCATGTCTTGTCTGTCCACCACACAGGTCTTGTGTCAGATAATACACTGTCAGTGTGTGTGTTGCATGTTACTGGTACATTGCTACATCCATGACCGTCTCTGCCATCAATTCCCTGACTAAGGATATGTTACCTACTATCCTGTAATACCTGCACCTTGCGTAGTGTATGGCAACAGTTGTCCACATATGTACTTGTATTCCAGCCTCTGTCCATAACCTTTGCACATATGTCATGATGTCAGTGGTTGATCCATAGTGAGCTGGGAGTATAACACACTGCCATGTCTGCCATCAGTCCACTGCCCAGTGTATGTAACACTGGTATATGTCCCTGCATTATTGAGACTAGGGGGGAGCACCAGAAATGACCTAGGCTGCTACAAAATGTGGGGGTATCAGGACTGAGCTGCCTTAAGGTATCATGATGTAAAGTACCATATACTTCACCTATAGACACATTGCTGACATGGATCTGGGTAATGTAGACCTACTGCCCCCTGCCATACAAACTGTTCTGTTTGTTGGTGTGCTCGTGATGGTGTCAGTAATGCCATGTTATGTAGCAGTTACAACCCGTGTGGTCATATGACGTCTATACCACCTACTGTGTTTGTACAGTGTGTAGATAGAGGCTGCTGAACTACACACCTGGATTACATACTGTTGATACTGTTGATTGTTAGGTATCCTGTGGCGCAGTGTGTCTTTCCTATTGTACAATGTGAATGGCTTGGCCTGGACAGCAACAGCTGTGAAGCTTTTCAGATGACTGTATGACTGTAACTGGTCCACTGTAGCATCACTCCATTGATATAGTTATCAGTGTCTGAACAGCTATATGGCATGGCATGTAGAACTGTAATAGTACACGATTAAAGGTTTTCATGTCTGCAAACCTGTGGGTGTTGATTTACCTATGACCTCTGTGAGTGTATGTTACAGGAACAGTTGTCATTTGTATGGATGGCACATACAGTGTCCAGTCGTTCAGGGGTCAACTGTAGGCATAGTGGCTGTTCCATATTGTGTGCAACTTCCACTTATGTATCTTACTGTACATATAACTGCGTGTGTATGTGTAGTTACATGTATATGTACATATATATATATATATATATATATATATATATATTTATAAATATGTATACCTTTATCTGCATATCTGTGTCTGCGTATCTGTAGCCTGGTAATGTTGATGACTTCCACATAATGCATTACCCATGGGAGCCAGACTGTACTGCATGATATGTTACCAATACCAGCCTGACATTATACAGGTAGGATGTAGTACAGGTAACATCATGTGCCCATGTTGTCACTGGCCCTGGTTATGGGATCTCTAACACTTGGTAGTGTATTGCAGGGCAGACGTGTTTGGCTGGGGGGGATACCTATTTGTACAACTTGTACAGTGTGTGGTGCCTCTCAATCCCATTAACATAACATGTAGCCTGTTACACTCCTCTCCCTAACAGCTACATGTGCCTTGCAGTACCAGCACAACAGTGTTGTACCAATGGGTCGGTAGGCATGGGAATCCCATTGAAGTCTGCCAGGTGTGTATGTGTGTATGTGTGCATATCTGTAGGGTACACCATTCCGAGTCCACATACTCCTATTACAATACACATTGCCACACAGTAGTACGGATACTGTTGTTCTCACCCATAGGTGTGACAATGCAATGCAGCACCCTACTATGCCTGTGACATGTGCATCACATGCATATCCCTGTGGTACCACTGTTGTGATATGCAATGGGTTGTTTTGGCGTCATGGCCAATGTATGATAGTGTGTATGTCAGAGTATCAAGGTGGGTTCCAGTGTGTACAATATCCAGTGGGGGATGTGGTTGCTGTGTACACTGTCTTTACACCATGGTACACCTAGTATATGGCCCACGTACCACTCTCAGGTGACCAATGTCACCATCACTCATACATGTAACAGATAATAGGATACAGCCCAGTTACACATGTGCTGTGTGCAGCCTACCTGTAACACATTGGACACATGGACTTGTTAGTTAGCAACTATACAACCAGGTCTCTAAGATGTGTGTCTACCTGTTATGTGTCAGTCAATGTGTATATGATGGTATGACACACTATGTATTCACCATATACAAACATTAGATCCCCCATTACCATATTGTACATGTCTGCGGATGGTCTGCATGTAATGTGTGACCTGGTACACACCTCACCCTGCAGATGGTGTCATGTGTGCAGTGACAGGCACACAGATCAGTAGCACTACATACCTGGGTAGGGGTCTAGACACAGTGTCGCCAAGTAAGGATGTGTGTGTGTGTATGGGTTGACATAAGAGTGCAGATTATACCTGTACCAGCAGGCCACCGGTCAATTTTGCATAGCCAATAACTGTTATACATACCTGTGGCATGTGTGCAACTGTACACCACATATGTCACAGCCATGGTGTCACCACATTGACATACCCTTGTGGAATATGACTGCAGACCATCCTCCTGCTGACACATGTATGCCTACAGCACAAATGGATGACAGTATGGGGATAACAAATGGTGTTACCAACAGCTGAGATGCATCATAGCTGCATGGCTACACTACCTGACATGTATGCAGTACACATTACCCCTGACTACATTCTACACTGCAGTACATTGCAGCACTCTATCACAGTCACTGTGTGCATCAGAACCATGTTAGCCTGTCCCTGCATCAATGTTATGGATGACAGGGATGTGGCACAGGTATCATCATATGCACAGGGTGTGTGAAAGACATCTTAGCTGCATGGCTAAACTACCTGAGATGTATGCAGTACACATTACCCCTGACTACATTCTACACTGCAGTACATTGCGGCACTCCATTACAGTCATGGTGTGCATCAGAACCATAGTAGCCTGTACCTGCATTGATGTTATGGATGACAGGGATGTGGCACAAGTATCATCATATGCACAGGGTGTGTGAAAGACATCTTAGCTGCATGGCTACACTATCTGACATGTATGCAGGATACGTTACCCCTGACTACCTTCTACACTGCGGTATGTTTCAGCACTCCATTACAGTCACTGTGTGCATCAGAACCATAGTAGCCTGTCCCTGCATCAATGTTATGGATGACAGGGATGTGGCACAGGTATCATCATATGCACAGGGTATGTTTCAGGTGTGCCAGAGGCTGAGGGTGGTCCAAACATGTGTCACCATGTGTGTGGGTGAGGAGTGTGGTTCATTGATTGGGGCGTGGTGATGTGGTTTGTGTCAGTATGGGGTCACCCTAGGTGTGGTTGCATAGTGTGTGCAGTTCTGCCATGTGGCTGCTTTATACGGGTGATGTTTGACAGCTGCAGACCATACCTGGCAGAGTGTGCAGTTCAGTGCTTCTGGCCATGGACTGTGCCTGCCAGGGGTTCCATGGGCACATGCAGGTACATACCTTGAGGTGCTACTCTCCCCTGATGATGACATATGTCTGCTGGAACTATGTCCCATGTGGGACTGGCCAGGGCCATGTGCACGAGGCCTGCTGTGGTGTGGACAGCAGTCTCAGTGGTGTGCTGGGGATGGTACAGCCACTACGGGAGCTGCTGGGCATCCTGGCATGTCCACGTTGACTGGCAGCTGCTGGTGACTCTGGCCTATGTCCACACAGCCATTGCACCACTCCCACCACACATTCTAGCACAGATATGCCACGGTCGAGGAGGCCAACCATCTAACCTTACCATCTATCCATGACCTCGGCATATTCATAGAAGGCACCAGCGAGTTC
Organism: Protopterus annectens; assembly: GCF_019279795.1. Taxonomy (NCBI): domain Eukaryota; kingdom Metazoa; phylum Chordata; order Ceratodontiformes; family Protopteridae; genus Protopterus; species Protopterus annectens. Next base: position 1,422,533,904 of record NC_056731.1, read on the forward strand.
ATGCAGGTTGCCACTTACAGCTGCAAAAGCCGACCTCTGCAGCCTCAGGCCCTGTCTGGACTGCATTTACATATGTGCCTGTGCCTCCATTATGGCCTGAAACATGCTCCTGGTGGTATCAGTTGTGATTCCTCTGCCAGGGGCATGATGACCTGCAGTCCTCCCACAAGCACCACAGTACATCTGCCAATGTGATGGCCTTCCAGACATCTGGCTATGCTGACTGTGAGCCAACAGAGTTGGCATGGACACCACACTTTCCTGGTCATTGCCATCAAGTGCCAACTGTCCCTCTGCTATGGCCACATGTGATGGGGTTTGTAGGGGCACTGTAACTGTGTGCGGGCTTGGCCTATCTAGGAGGATGATGACACATATTGGGGCAGTGTCAGCCTCTGACAACCACACCTTTGCCTCACCTATACCATCATGATCATTGGTGTCTGTAGGGACACCTACCTCAGTTTGCATGCAGGAGGGACCCTGACAAACCTCACCACCTGTGGGGGAATCAAATACACATGTGAAGACCTGTACAGCATTGCTTAACAGTACACACACTCACACAGACAGCCACCTTACTACCTCACTTTCCCTGAGTTTAAAGACAGTCCCACAGTCAGTTACATATGTTCTCCATCCTGCATGGCACTTGCTAATATACACGCATCACTACTGCCCATTAACATATCATTCCTTTCCATGCCTACACGTGTGGTTACAACACCTGACCTGATACTCCATCACCTCCCTGACTTGGGTGAAGTAGGTTGTATATGGCCTCACTGCTGTCACCCTGTATTGCCCTGTGTATGGGCAGTAATGGTGTACAAGGCCCCTATATGGTTGGGGCTGCTGCATTCACTACATATGTCCCCCTGCTATGGCCACATGTGATGGGATTTGTAGGGGCACTGCAACTGTGTGCGGGCTTGGCCTATCTAGGAGGATGATGACACATATTGGCGCAGTGTCAGCCTCTGACAACCCCACCTTTGCCTCACCTATACCATCATATGTAGTGAGGTTATACCTCATACCATGCTTTTTGGCCCCAAAACTTGGACCGAACCACAAAAGGAGGGGGAGTATCAATATTCATCAAAGATACCCACACCTCCAGGTTGGTGACACAGTACGAAGCATCAGAGACTATCCATGTGCAACTAACAGTGGGTAAAACTGCCTTCCAGTTTATAGCCTGCTACAGACCACCCTCCCAAACCCAGGAACCCCACTCGGCCTTCCTGAGAACACTGGAAAATATGAAGGTCTCTCCAAACACCATTATATTAGGCGACTTCAACTACCCAAACATAGACTGGGAGCATTACTCTAGCTCCAACACCCTAGCCCAAAGGTTCCTAGAATTTATAAACTCAAATGCTATGGAACAACTTGTTACCACTCCCACAAGAGGGGAAAACATACTGGACCTGATCATCACCAACATGGGGACTCTATGCTCCAGACTAGAAGTGTATCCCTCACTGGTAAGATCAGACCATAAACTAATCTCACTGGATATTCACATCCCGACCCCACCCCCTGCCCGGAAAACCACAGTGAAGAACTTCTCTAAAGAAAATTTCACACTCCTCAAAACCGAGGTGGAATCCTTCAAAGTCCCCGAGCCTGTGGAAAATACGAACCAGACCGCAGATTCCTTTATAAACGCATTCTATGAACACCTTCAGGAATGCAATGATCATGCAATCTCAAATAAAACCAAGACCCAATCCTCCAAAGGCAGACGTCCTGTCTGGTGGACCCCAGCCATAAACAAACTATACAATAGAAGGAGGAAGCTACTACATGATAGAGCAAAATCCCAAAAAGGGAAGGCATCTCTGATCAGTATTAGCAAAAAACTACAGGCACTCGTAAAATTGTCTAAGGCCAGCTTCGAGAGAAAAATTGCACAGGACACTAAGGATAATACAAGGCTTTCTTTAGTTATGTTAGGAACCTGGGTGGGAATTCCCAGATATGCTCAGAATTAGTCCAAAATGACAAAAAATACATCGAACCCACAGACATTGCCAACATCCTAGCTGACAGGTTCAGTGCAAACTTCTCCCCCCCTCCCCACCAAAAGGGCAAATATCTATCCCAGCAGAGTGCTGCCCCCCTGACATCTCAGATGCTCAGGTAAGAGCCGTCCTCTCCAAAGCAAAAAACACAGCATCAATGGGACCAGACGGTGTCCCGGGCTGCATCCTACATGAACTCCAAGAAGAGCTAAACCCAAACATAAAACTACTGTTCAATCTCAGCCTTACTACAGGATATGTACCCAAACAGTGGCGTACAGCAGCAGTGGTCTCTCTCCACAAAGATGGTGCCTCAACGGATCCTGGAAACTATCGCCCCATAAGCCTAACTAACTTGGTCTGCAAAGCTATGGAAAGGATCATCATGGACCTCATAAATAAAGATATTGGGGACCTACAGACACTGGATCCTACCCAGTTCGGCTTTGTTAAGGGCAGATCCTGCCTCTTAAACCTGGTCGATTTCTTTGAAACAGTCACCAAGGCCATCGATGAGGGGAAGGTGGTCCACACAGCCTACCTGGACCTCACAAAAGCCTTCGATACAATACCCCACTTGGGCATTATAGATAAGCTCACCAGCTTAAATATAAACCCCTATGTCACTAGATGGGTTGCAAACTGGCTCAAAGACAGAACCCACATGGTTAGAATTGCTGGAGCCATGTCGGACTCCAAACCAGTTACAAGTGGCGTCCCACAAGGCTCAGTCCTGGGACCTCTCTTGTTCGGTATATATTTCTCGGAGGTACAGGCCAACATTGAAGGACTGTGGCTGACCAAGTTCGCAGATGACTGCAAACTGGGCACCATAATCGACTCTCCAACCGACACAAGCATCCTCCAAAAGGGCCTCATAGAAACAGACAACTGGTGCCAGAGCCATGCCTCAAGCTAAATGCCAAAAAGTGTATATTCATCCCCTTTGGCAAAAACAAAGTGCCCACAAATTACCACATAGGTGGTAATCCATTAAGTACAGAAGAAGTAATTAGGGACCTGGGGACCCAAGTTGATAGCAATCTCTCATTTGACAACCACGTGGCCAAAGTGGTTAGAAAAACATTTTATATAGCCCACCTAATCATGAAGGGATTCACATCTAGATCAGGGGAGGTCATCGTGCCTCTTTACTCATCCCTCATCAGGCCAATAATTGAGTACAATGCCCCTTTTGGGATGTACCTTACCAGACACCTGCAGCAACTGGAAAGACCCCAAAAGTACCTCACCAAGAGGATCAAAGGGCTCAAACAGATGCCATATGCTGCCCGGTTAAAGAAACTCCAGCTCTACTCAGTGGCATACAGCCTGCTCAGAGGCGATCTGTGCATGACGTATAAAGCAAATCCGGAATTACTGGACATGCTGCACCTCAGAAAATCCAAATCCCAACTTCACCTCCCAATGCATGATCCATGCTACAGACCTTGTTATGCTATCAGCTGTCCTCTGTTCACATACCTGGCAGGTTGTCCTGGTGACCCATGTCTCACACCATGTACAGCACAATGCCATGTGGTCAATCCCACTATCACCTGTGCATACATGGACACACACACACACACACACACACACACACACACACACACACACACACACACACATTGAACATGCATCATACACACTCCACTAGATTGCACTTACAAACACAATCAAGACACACGTACACACACACACACACACACACACACACACACACACACACACACACACACACACACACACACACACACCACACTCCATGTGGATTTGCACAGCATTTGTACACACAGTCCTCCCATTACCCATCTGTCAACATGCATTACATATGGTGCTCACCAGCATGCAGTGCAACTATAGTGACTTCATGCTAGCAACAGTATACATGTATGTGAGGCATGGGCTGTGTTGGTAGGTGATGGCCCCTCCACCTGTTAACACTGCACCCATGTACAAAGTGTTACTGTGGACCTGTTCCACACCCTGTCTTGTACTGTGCACCATACCTCGCAGGTGTAGAAACCATTGATGCATCTGTAGTACTGTGTCAGTTATGTCAGCTCCAATGCTCACAGCCCCTATGTGTTATAGCAACTCATACTTGGGATGATATGTGAACAGCTATCAGTTGTGGATGCCTGATGTCTGCATTACAGATCACAATATCAGCAGTACATGTATGAGCAGTACATGACTATTATGCTGACAACCAGTGGACCTTACCATGGCTGTGGGGGATGACCTACACATGTCTCAGACCTCTGCATGGTTGCAAGGTCTACTCATGCGCACATCTCTTGAAGCGCACACACTGCTGTTATGAGTGGTATGGGGTCAGGGTTACATCTGCAATGTTTACTTATCCTGATTGTGTGCAGCTGCAGCCTTGGTGGTGTTGAGTCACACATGCCCTACTGTAGGCCGTGTGTCCTGCCACACTTCACATCCCTGTGGATACATTGCACACTGACAGGATGTTAGTTATCTTGCATGTGTCTGTTGTACCCTTCTGATACCCCAGCATGGTCTCTACTGTGATGCAGTGCATTTCACAGCAACTAAACGTAAACATGTACAGCATGCAGTTTGGGTAGGTGTGTTAGATGTCTGCATGGCATATCCCATAGCTATTACATGCCCAGTTTATCATCATGCATGAACATGAACCATACTTACCGGCTACGGGCTGCTGCCATGGTGGTATCCTGGAGGGACCTACATAGGAGTGTGAGAAAGCTGATGTCAGTGGCCACAGCTGTGGCATTCATAAAAGATGAGTGCAGAATTACATTACATCAACAGTAAAATTACACAATATTACATCGTATACACAACTGTTTATTACTACTATACAGCAGCAGACTATGTATATGAAATCTCAGATTTGCATGCTGTACCTGTACAGATGCATACACAAGAGTGGGGTACTGATGTGCCCTGAGGCCTTACCTGCATGCTCCTCAGCTGGTGTGTCATTGGCTCCCACCTCCAAGATGTGCCCTGCCAGGTGTTGATGCTGCAGGTGGCCAGGTGCCACAAGACTGCTGAGAATCTCCTCTACATGGGTGAGGGGTGGATGGGCAGGTTGCCCCCCCCTGTTGCAAGGTGGTCCCCCTTACGGCAGCTGCACACCGATGTACATGGCAAAGCAGGTTGGTGCAATGATGCTGGACCTGCTCATAGCTGCAGTTATGCAGTCTGACATCATTGACCCTGTGGACTAGCTCATTCCACAGGGCGGTCCTCTCCTGCTGGTCGTGGGATGTCCACCCAAACAGCAGTTTGTAGTGCTGTACCAGGTGGTCGATAATAACCTCTGTCTCAGCAGCGCTGTATGTGGGAAGACAACTATGTGACATTTCCTGGAAGACATAAAGTGGAAACAGGTCTGAGCCACCCATACAGCATGGTTACCATAGTTCTTAATATACATATTTGTCTCTCCCCGCCATATCAGCTACAACAAACCATTCATAGACTGCAATTGTTATGTCAGCTGCTTACCTACCATTGGGACATATGTTGTATTGTACCAAGCTTTGTGTTATGTGTATGTGCCACACTTTGTGCTGTGTGTTTGTAGCCATGCTCCCTGAGGGTCACTTAACTTTGCTGGCCTGTTATAGACTATTTCACCTGCATGCCATTGTCAGTGCCACTATATATATATGTGTATAAATATACATCTATGCACATATATATGTAGATATATGTTTTACATTGTTGATATACCTATGTATATATGAGTGTCTGTGTATCTGCACACATGCACGTCACATTCTGTATCACACAGATATGTGGAATGCATACAGACATCTGGTCCGCATTCTGTAACTATCATTCATTTACAGTTGCACTGTTCTGCCTTGCTGCAACACAGACAGGTGCCACATGTGACCACAGACTAACATTAGGGTGGTAAATATAGAGTGAGATTGCTGGTACGCCTATTACACACCTATGGCATTTGTGCATGCTACATTACACATTAACGTGGCTGTCCTGCAAGTTGTGTGCTCTGACGCCCATGTGTCTATAGTACTTCCACCACCAACTATTGTTCATGCTAACATAACATACACAGGTATTATGGCTGACATCTTTGTCATTCATTGCTGATGTGCACAGTTGGCGAGTATGTCCCACTGCTTAAAGGGACAGACAGTATTGTCCAGAGCAGTTGTTCAGCAGGACATCATTACAGGGACAACTACAGATGGCACATATCAAACATTCAACATCATATATCCTATTAATCTATACCACATACTACATTAAATTACATACAGTTATGTTTTACATACCATTTATTTTTTGGACAGGTGTGATGTCTTCCCGGTTTTGGATCGTAGGGTTTTGTTTCCCACTGTGTGTGAGTTTCGTTGTATCGTTTTCTTTTTTTTTTCCCTCTCTCTGTCTCTCTCCCTCTCCAGTAGAGCGATTGAGTTGGTTTGAATGGATTGTAGCATGGCTTTTGTAGGTGATGCACATAATCAGGTGATGGGCTCTGCACCAATCAGTGTGCAACAGTTGCTGACTGCATGCAGCCTGCTGTGTAGTGATTCAGTTAACCATTGTCATGGCAATCCAGTACTATAAATTGCTTACTCATGTGGGCTTTGTTCCTTCACCTTCCAGTATGGAGGACATCCTTCCTGTATGTGGGCACAAGTGTTACAGATGACAGGTTGCAGTACCTATTACGCCGGGGCTTGCAGATACAGGGCAACTACACAATCGTAAGAAGTTCCAGACCTACAGACAGATTGACTATTGTTGTCATGTGCATTGTATATTGCTGGTCTTGCAGTGTTTGCATGTACATAGTAGTTTAGGATGGAATGCAGTCTGTCTGCATAGCTCTCAACAGTGGGCCTATCCACATGATGGCCAGTGGATAGCCTGTTTGCTTTTGCCTGTGCACCACACAGGTCTTGTCCTAGATATATCCCTGGCAATCTGTCTGTTGCATGCTATCAGTACATGGCTACTTCCATTTGTGTTCCTGATGTGTTATTCTTGCATAAGGGTATGTTGCAATGAATCCTGTAACACCAGCAATTGGCAGGGTGTGTAAAAGCATTATTATGTGTATGGCCCTGTGTTCCTGCCTCTGTCCTCCACATATATGGCTGGCTTTGTCCTGCTGTGATACGTTTAAGGGTTGTTCGGTATTGGCCTATCATTATTTACTGCTAGCATCCCTGCTATCATCCCAATTATATCGTGGATTCCCACAACATTTGTTGGTCAGGGTCCATACATGTGACAGATACATAGAGAGTAGCACAGGTAATAAATGTCCCCCTAGGCCTTGACTACAAGGTGTAACTGGCAGCTGCTGAACTAAATCTGTTATTGTTTATTGTTATCTATCTTGACGGCAAATCCTTTGTCTACAGTTATATGAATTGACGGGCTTCGGGCTGGACAGCATAGTATGTTATATATCCGCACTGTCTGCATTTACTGTTTTGTGTGGGTCTTGCATTCCTCGCTGATTAAATAAATCCAGATCTATGTGCTGTTTGTAATGGCATACATTATTGTAAAATACACCATCAAAGGTTGTCTGTGTATACATACCTGTGTGCGTCTCATGTCCTTTGAATAGTGAGTGGGTCTATGTGTAATGCAGTACCCCTGTTCAAGTATGAATGTCATTTAGTAGGTCATACAGCAAAACAATGTTGATATACTGATTTCACATGGAAAATAGAATGTGCTGCAGTGGGACTCGAGCCGGGAATGCATGAGCATTAGGTGGATGCTCTGCCCACTACACTGTTGCAGTTCTGCTTAATTTGCATATTGTTACCTTAATGTCATACCCATGCTCCCTTTCCCTGGCCCCTGAGCTCCACGTACACAGCATCCATTTATTCTCCAGTTGCTAGCCCTGCCATACCACACCTCCACACATTTCCCTCTCTGCAAGTCTTGTCACTCCTCCATTGTACTGTCTCGATACAACCTTCTGCAGGCTCTTCATCCGTTTAGTCCATGTATGTTTGAGCCTTCCCTTGATCCTCCTCTGATACTGGTGGAAACATCATTGTGACCCACAAAGTCTGGCTCGTCCCGCCAGGGATGGACCTTTGTGTCACGAGTAGACTTTGCTGGTCTACACTGTTTCTTCCACTGGTAGCATCCTGTCAGGGGTTTGAGAAGCAGCAGTTTGCTCACACACCAGACCAGCCTCATCTCCCACTTTCGCTGATGAAGCATGCCCCCACAGCGTGACCCATTTTCCATTCCTCTCAAGTATTATGCAAGACTACTGTTCTCACAGTATGTGTGGACAGACACTCTTCATTGATATTCATAGACTGCTCGGAATACTGTGATTGAGCAATGTGCACATGCTTGCTGGTATTAATCTACATATTTACATACATTTCCTATACTGTTGACTGACTGTGCCGGATGATATGTTTGTAATTACAGTAGCTGATTGTATACCTGTCATGCCTTCGTGGTAACTCACTTGGACTATAGTGTGCAGGGTGGGGGGCCTGGGAGTGCTGATTATTTTGTTACTGGGCACGATGAGAGCTATTGGCTACAGAGTACCTAAGGCACTGTGGGGGAAGTGTAGGCGGGTATGCGCTGGTGTGCACAAGGCTCAGACTTGCTGACCTCTGCTTACAGCATCTTACACTGGGTTGGCCTCCACATTGCTTAACCAGTGTGGTCATTGCTTACCGCTGCCCAAACAGGCGTAATCCCACTTGCTGCTGCATATCCCCATGCTACTGCATTAACATGTCAGTATTATACATGCTTAAGTCAGGTGTACATGTCAGGTATAACTGTTGATGAAGGTCAGTGTAAGGTGATGTGGAATTCCAGTTTAGTAGTTCTGGATAGGTTACACTCAGGTATTCGGGTTAGGTTTAGTTAGGCCATACCTGTGTTGTAGAATAGATGTGAATAGTGAAGGTGTAGGTAGGTGGAGGGGGGGACATTTTAACTGTATAGTAGGCCATCGGACTGATTCGTGGGGGAGCAGTAGTGCAGGTTTGCAGGATGTTGGGATTTGTATGCGAGGCAGGACAGGAGTTGTCGGTGTCACTAGTTGGTATAGGGGTATGGATTGTTAGTTGGGGGGGGTGGACTTCACCAGGTGGTGAGCAGGTGGTGATCCAAGTGTGCTTGAGGTTTCCCTTCATGTGTTATTTACATGTGTCGTGTGGGACAGCTGCGGTAATACACGTGGGTTGGAGGTTCCATATTCTGCCAATATAGTTGTGAAGAGGGTGTCACCTACTTGTGACTGTGAACATTACTAGTAAAGGAAGAGGGATCGATAGGTAAGTGGTGTTATTGAGCCACACAGAGGGGCCGATAGTAGGGGACATGTCCAGGGATGTGCAGGAAGGCTAATGGGAAGGTCCACAGCTGGCCATTTCTTTTATAGCGACAGCTATGTATATACCCTGCATTTGGGGGTAGCTTTGGACACTCACACCCCTGGGTGGGGGTGAGGACAGCAATAATACCTTGTGATGCCACTTAATTCAGCTTACATGGCTACAGTGGGGTGTGGTGATCATGTGTTCTTTGGTGTCATTTAGTGGGTTTGCAACAACATATCTGGTTATACCGTCCTTTGCCATGTAAACTAGACTTTGCTGCAGTGGGACTCGTACTGGGCATGGCTGCTCGTTAGGTGTCAGCTCTGCCCAATGCACACTATTGCTTACATCCCTGGGGCGGTCCACATAGAACCGCTCCAGCCAACACCTGCACGCCTAGGCCCATAATTTCATACCCATAGTTTTCCCCCACACCTCCTCTTCAGCACTCTTCCTTACTCCAGTTGCAGGTCAGGTCTAAATCCACCACTACACACTGCCCACTCTCCACTTCTCGGGACCCATCACGTACGTTGTCTCACCCCATGGGTCATCAGGCTTCCTCAACCTTGTAGTCCAGGAACATGCATGCCCTGCCGTAGGTTATCTGTGCTGGAAACATGAATATGCATAAAAGTTTTGGGTTGTCCCGCAAGGGACATTCTTGTCTTTGCTTCAAAATTAGACTTGGCGGGTCTCTCCCACTGGTAGTATCCTGCCTGTAGTCTGGGAAGCAGTGGTTTGTTTACGTTTCACCTGTCTATCTGGGGGGGGGGTTGATGCTACGTGTTACACGTTTGTTGATTGGACCCCTCACCCCCATTGGCACATATATATAAATATATATAAATATATATATATATATATATATATATATATATATATATATATATATATATATATATATATATATATATATATATATATATTAAACAGCATGTGGATGTATGGGTGTCTGCATATGTATATATCTACATGTGGGTATTTATATATATATATATGTCTGTCTATGTATGTATACATTTGTACTACAGAGAGGGAGAGGCATATCTCCATGCAGTTATGGGTATATGTACACACACATACCTCTACATATTTAGCTACATATACTGTCATGTTGCCTGTTATTGCTGGGTACTGTTTCATGTGCATACCGGCCAACCTTGTGTGCCATGTATGCTATGTGATACCGGCAACTAACTCCGTTAGTGTACACAGAGTCACACATGAAATCTGTTGTTAGTACCAGGTAATCATTCATCCCATGTGGGACAGAGTGAACATTGGGTATACAACTTTCGTCTACACCCAGAGTTACATAGGTACCCATGGCTATATGCATGGATGACAGCATGTGCCAGACCTAGGATACTTGGGTTGAGACAACATAAGGGATGGGTCCCAAGGGGTGTGTGTGTGGAGGGGGGGGCAATGTGTGGTGGTGTGGTAGCTACAAGCCGGTAACCAGGGTTGAGATGGTGGCTGCATGTGTCCAGCGGGTGGGGGAAGTGGAACTGTGGGTAATGAATGTATGGGTCGGGGATGGCCTTGGTTGGATGGGCCTGTACTGCTCAGGCTGCCTAGTGGCTGAGGGAGAGGGGGATGTGATGTCAACATGTGGAACATGACTGAGGGCTAATTTAAATCCCTATTTCAAGGACACATGTACATTACATTGAGCTTGGTAGTGTTTTGCAGGGCAGACGTGTTTGTCTGGGCGGGTGGTATGCCAATTTGTATGTGACATATTTTGTTTGGGGCCTGTCAAGGCCTTTCACAGTGCATGTGGACATATGTGTCTGTTAATCTACCATTGCTATCTACAGATGTCTGTCCATATATACCTCTGTGGGTGTATATATTTGCTTACATATTTTTAACTATGTCCGTATATACCTATGGGGACATTTATCTGTGTACATATCTGTAACTTGCTGTGTATATGTGGACGTATGGATTTTGACATATATATGTGTAGTTGTCAGCATTTGCATGTATATCATCTGTTCATATATTTGTATATATATGTATATATCTCTGTTTTTTATATATATATATATATATATATATATATATATATATATATATATATATATATATACATATATATATGTGACTACATCTATAGATGTGTTGTATCCATTTAGATAGTAATATATTTCCACTCACACATCCATCTAGCTGTAGGTATACATTCTCTGTGCTGTTGCATGACTAGACTGGATGATATGTTTCTGAAAACATTGAATTTATTTGTATCTGTCATGACATAATGGTAAATCCCTTTGTCTATGGTATGCAGGGCCCTTGGTTTGAGCCTTGCAGGAGCTGTTTATTTTGTTGGTGGTGCAGAACACCGGCGGTTGGATACTGAATGATTACGGTACTTTAAAACAGTTGTAAGTGGGTTTGTGCGGGTTTGCACGGTGGTAAGCACTACCAATGTCTGGTTACAGTGTCACACTCAGTTAGCTGCGATATTGCTTAACCTGTGTAGGCAGTGCTTACCCCTGGGCAAACAGACTTAAACCCGCTTACTACTGCTTAGAAAGTGCGTACTATAGCTTAGCCCCGTGCTCATTTCTTTAAAAGTAAAGAAAAAAGGGTTGATAGGAAAGTGGTGAAAAAGGAGCACAAAGAGGGAAAGACAGTAGGGAAAATAGCTAGGCATGTGCAGGAAGGGTGTAGGGAAGGTCCATAGCTGCCCATTTTTCTACAGCTACAGCTGTGCATATACACTGAATTTGGAGGTAGCTTTGGACACTCAAACCACTGGGAGAGGGGTGAGGACAACATAAATTTGTTGTGATGCCAATTAGACCAGATTACGTGCATTCAGTGGACATGTGTGCAAAATGGACAGCTATGTATGGAGTGAGTTTTTTTTGTTGTGGGAATAGATTACCCTTTTTTTGTCTGGTGAGAGTGGGATGTTGGGGAGTGGTGGTAGGTATATCTGAGGAGGTAGATTGGGTAGATTAACAGACAAGACAAGATGCATACAGGGTGGTATATGACAGATGTGGGGGGTTAACACTTTGGACGGGGAGGGATGTTTGGAAGTCGCAAGCCCATGAGCCCCCAAATGGTAACAGTGAGACTGAGGTCCCCACCCATGGGCAGTCACCACTGCATCTTCACGGCCCCAAAGGTGGCCATGCTGGGGATGTGTATGAGGGGCAGTCTCACCCTCTAATTGCGTCACTCGGCCCTCAAGCTGGCGTAGCTGGTCTTGAACAGCCCTATGGATCTCCCTATGCACCACGGCCCAGACCTGATGATGGGTGATTATTTCCTCTCCGCCCCTGCTCCCAGGAGGGGCTGAGCCCCATCCCCTGTGGCAGTTCCACCCAAAGGTGGTGCAGGGTCTACAGAGGAGGAGGTCCCAGGCTGGGCCCCAGACATGCTAGTGCCCGGTGCCATGGCCAGCTGAGGTGGGACAGGTGGGTCTGCTGGGACCAGCCTTCCCATATAAGCTATGGTGTTGCAGTTTACAGACAGATATGGGTTAGTAATAGTCGACAGCATTCAGGATTAGTTATAACAGCATGCATAGGTATACCCATTAACCCAACACACCAGATGTAACACAGTTGCAGACCAAGCAGAACACATGCATATATGAAACAACAGTGGCCATTACAACAACATGCAGGCTTCATTGATGGCAAAAGGCCACCAATATGGGGGTATTTTAACATGGCACATGCATATAAACAAATGTGAATATGTATAAACCAATAGGACATATGTCCCAACAAAAGTTTGGAGTGTACACATACCAATTGAGGTGTGTCATTGGCTTATTTTTGCACATATGGTAGGGGTGAGAGAGAGAGTTCAATTAACAACTAATATATCCTTGTAGTTTTCACTACATTCTTAGTCACTGCAGTGATCTGTCCCTTACATGTATTATTACACTACCCAATGGCCTTATATTGTACAATGGTATGTTTATAGATTATTATATATGTGACCTGTGTCTTACATACAGGCATGACAAGATGCAGGTGTTAATGCAACATATGTTGAGAATTTCTCTCATAAACTTTGGGTGAGATGCTGGAATGACAGGTTCGTTTCCATATACATTCTCTGACTATGTACACTTCTGACTATCGGTTATATGTCATTAATGGCTGCCTACATTTCTTGGATCATCACACTGATTTTTCAGGGGAACAGGGTACCAGGCTGGTGATGTGGGCCATTTATCTGGACATGCTGGACAGATTGGAACAGTTGAGGGGTATGAATATGCATATAACTTTCTATTTGAACATTCTAGCAAATTCTGTACTGTTGTTGGGTGCAATTATGCATACAGCTTTCCATCTGAACATTGTAACAAAATCTGTACAGTTGTGGGGTATGATTATGCATGCAACTTACTAGCACTCCCGGGATTCAAATCCCTGCTGTGTGTGACAAAAAACTTACAGGTAACATCACAGTATACTGTGCTTTCAGGGAATTGATGTGAAGCTTTCTAATGTTTTCTGAATAAGTCTCCCTTACTTGTGCAATATGACTGACCTCTTGGCACTTGCAACATTGTTATACAGACCTTCATACCCATTTTATCTGCATACCACAGTGTGGGTTACACTGCTTAATACAACAGTACTATTTATAGTATGCAACAGTTCAACAACATGAATGAAGAGTAAACAGAAGCACTCAAGGTGTTATACCTTTATTCACTGAATAGTACACCTTTATTTCTACTGGTACAACACTCTCTCAGGCTCTTATATTTATTTGTTATGACAGTACATGCTGAATAATTACTAACCTGCCTCGCGACGCAGCCTTTGCAACCTAGCATCATGGGCTTGCTGGTTCGCAGTCTGCTCATCTGCAGCTGTCAGATAAATACAGTGACATTTAGCCATACCTATCCATAGTATACACAAGCTTGGCAATTATTACCTACTTAGTAGAATGAGTACTTACTCAGTACTGGGACATTAGGCATTTGACAAGATTCCTGGTTCCACTGTTCCAGTACATCCCCCCTCTGTCGCTTCAGGTCAGCATGGTGGTGCCTGACATGCTCACCAGTCCTGGTATACCTGTGGCACTGGTGAGGTCACAGACGAGACTGTCTCAGGCCTCCGTTTTATACTGCAAGCCCTGGTACTGGCCCTGTAGTAGTCTCTCCTCATTGTGTTTTACCAGGAGCCATTCCATGATTTTTGACTCCTGGTTGTCCCAGCGCTGCACTCTAAATCGAGTGCCTTCACCCACTCCAGCCATTCTGCCTGCAGTAGGAATTTACAACCAGTTATGGGTAGTATTCCCGCCTGTGGGGTTTAATTATGGCCAATTTCCCGCACTTTTCCGTGATTGGCTGGTTTTGAATAGGCTAAGCTATGGGCACACCTGCTTACCTAAGGTTGGCACTGCTTAAAGGGGTATACCACTAGGTAGATTGAACTGGCTGCCCTACACATTGCTTACACTTACTAAGTTGAGCTGTGCAGCGGTTAGCATTGCGTAATAGTTGATTAACATTTAATTTGCCTTTTCGCAGTTATTTACTATTCATTACAGGTTATATATGTGTCTGATATCCATGATTCATGTGTACATACACTGTATAGGGTCCTGGGGACTTCTACACTTTATTACAATAGCACCTCACATCTATGCTTACTGCAGTTCTCCAGTTCACATATTTATGCTATGTAGCAGGTTATACAGCATTGGGCAGCCACGGTGGTGCAGCTGTTCACGTTGCCACTTCCCAGCAAGAGGTTCTCTGGTTTGATCCTCAGCTGGGGTGCCTTCTTTGCAGAGTCTGCATGTCTTCGCTGTGGTCGCTTGGGTTTCCTCCGGGTGCTCTGGCATCCTCCCACATCCCAAAGATGTGCTGTAGGTGGATTGGACACTCTAAATTGGCCCTAGGTGTGAATGTGTGTGCCTTCTGTGGAAGGTTGGGCGCTGGGCTGGCAACTCGACACCGTAAAACTCCACTGCCAGTCATGAGTGGACAGGTGATCCGCTGTGTCAACCCCTAACCGGGAAAACCCAAAAGAAGAAGACACAGGTTATACAACATCACACAGTACATAGATTCAGTTCACATGTTTGGTTTGATTTTCCTGTGGTGAGGGTTAGTTTGCTGATACCTCATTCATATGTATTGCTATGATGGCTTAGTGGTTAACTACTGTGACTATAGTGTACAGGGTCCTGAGTTCGAGCCTTGCCGAAGCTGTTTATTTTGTTGCTGGGCAGGACATGAGCCATTGGGTACAGAGTGATTACGGCACTTTAAAGTAGTTGTACGCGGGTGTGCATGGGTTTCCATGGTGCTAAGCACTGCTAACCTCCGGTTACAGTTTCTAACACTCGGTTAGCTTCTACTTTGCTTAATCTGTGTAGGTAATGCTCACCCACGTGCAAACGCACTTAAACATGCTTACTAGTGCTTATATATGCTTACTACTGCCTATTTGTGCTTAAACCTGCTTACTAGTGCCTTATTAATACAGTAGTCCAGTTTACATTTAAATGTTATTTAGTAGGTTATACTGCAAATATATGAGGGAGGAAAAAATGTTCATATACAGATTTCACATGGAGAATGATATGTGCTGCAGTGGGACCTGAACTGGAAATGGCTGCTCGTTAGGTGGATGCCCTGCCCACTACACTATTGCTGTGCTGCTTCATTTGCATATATCTTCCTTGTTATCCTCTTTGGCCTTTTAAGCTGCTTTAACCATAGCTAAGCGTTGGGCACACCCTCGCACCTACAGTTAGCTTTACCCAGTTTTAAGAAATATATAACGTTTTTTTCTTCGGTTTATTTATATGTCCTGTTGCTGTTGTATGTGTAGCCGTCTGTTGGTGGGGATAGGGGGACACCTGTGAGCAATCTCACTCATTTCTTAACAGCTTCTGCTGTTCGACATTGCAGGGGCATGTTAATTCTGAGGGGTCTGCTCTCAGACATGCCCCCTGCACTCATACATGCTCCGTGTATGCCAAGGAGGTCGGGCGGCGTGCCCTTATTAATATGCATGGTGCGCTGCCATCCTGCTCCTAAGTGGTTGCTTCTGTGCAGGACTAGACTAGTCCTGCAAGGAAGATTAGTAAATCCGGGGGTATGTGTTATTTGATTAAAATGAGTGAGTGAGGGTCATGACAGTTTTTTATATTATTTTTATTCTCCTGTTTTTTTTATTGTCACTGAACAACATTCCAGGCGTAAGATTGCCTGTAACTGGATTAGCAGTATTTTATTATTTTTAACAGTTTATAAAATATGTTTTCTCCTTTTTGATGTTCATATTGTGCTGGATGGTTTGAGGGATGAAGCAGTGATTTGAAAAGGATTTTCTAGGATTTATGTATGAAAGGTCCAGTGTGAGGTAATGTATTTTTGTATGAGTGTATGTTCTGATAGAATGGGACCAGATTAGGTGTTATATTTATGTTCAGTGATTTTATTTGTTCTGTACAGCTGACCACTGACTGCTCAAAGGGCCTCGCCTCATCCACTAGGTCATCCAAACCAACTTGCCACCCCTAGACAGACTGTGTTCTATGTTCAGAGCCAGCATGGATATCAAGACTTCCTGGGACAGCATCTCACTGCTAATGGGGGAGTTTTTCTTGCTTAGGCTAATCCCACCACAATGTGCATTCACACTGCCAAAGGAGGTGCATGTGATGGGATCAAAGCATATGGCCTATGTCTCCATGTGGAACTACACCAAAGCCAGTTCAGTGTCCACCAGAGATCAAGAGCAGACATATGGGTGAGTCCACATCCTCACTCACAGGATAGGTATGTCTGTCCTGCCTGCCACATCATCACACACACACCTGAGCCCATAACTGATCTAAAATTGCCAAGACCATAGTCAGGGCTTCATCCCTCAATAGTACCAGTGAAGTTTGCTGTGTGACATATGTATTGCTTTTTATGTAAACTAAATGGCCTGAAATATCTGGATTGTGTTATTAATAAGAAATCTGTGTTTCGCTTGGAGCAGCATGGGTAGTAAAATTTGTTGTCCGTGGTCTAGTATTATTTCTGGGAAGTGGATTCGACTGAGATCATTTTTTTAACTGTGTTCTGTTGTAGTTATTATAATATAAATGGTATGAAGAAAAAAAATGCATAAATTACAACAATTTTATGCTAGTAGTTACAGTACATTAGAAGTTAAAAAGCAAAGTTACTTATCCACCTAAGTCTTGTTCATCCCTACTTGTAGTCTTTCTCTTGTCTTCAAGCATTTTATTTTATGCAGTCATTTGGAGTCTGCTGAAGTTAGCATCTTGTCAGAGTATGTGGGGAGTAGGACAAGTGTGGATGCAATAATTCTAAGGCGGGTACAAGGATACTTCACAAAGTCTTTTTGAGCTTCCAAAAAACATTGTGTCATTTTTTTTAATTCATAACAAGTCCCATGCCTGTGAACCACTTGGATATGTTAGCCATATTATGTAAAAGTGTTGCATAGCTGGAGATTTATAAGAGTGCTATATAGGTGGGATTTTAACATGACGAATGTGGTCCATATATATTACTGTAGTTCTTTAGTTATGTTGTAAAATTAATAGAACAGCAAGCTTTCCATTGTTGTGTATGTTCTACATATATATATATATATATATATATATATATATATATATATATATATATATATATATATATATATATATATATATATACATATATAGATATGATTCTACTTTTACTGAGAGATGGTAATGACTTACATTACACCTGCACTGGAATGTAATGAATGTCTGCTCAACAGCAGTAATTATCACCTTTGCCTGAACATGCAGAACCTTTCAGTAATGAAATGTAAGTCATTAACACATTATCAGTCTACAGTATGTGCAGCTATAGTATATCACCGAGTCATTATCATTTGTGAGGTAAATCCCTCACGCAGCTACTTTTTTTTATTTTTCTCATAATGGTGTGATGTCAGCAATGCAGGCTATACTGGCATCATTCAGCTAGTGAGAGAGGATGGAAAGCAGCCATGACATTTTTCATATATTTTTTTTATATTTTGGTGAATAACTGTGGTGGGGAATGTCAACATGCTGAGTAAGACCTCATTTTGAAGATGGCATTAGTACTTACAAGAAGGTAAAATAATTCTATCTGTATGCTGTACACATGCACAGATGCCAGCTGGTTTATGACTTAGGTTATGAAATGTATTATATTTTTTCATATTTTGGTAAATAACTGGTAGGGAACATGTCAACATGCCGGGTAAGACCTACTTTTTTAATATAGTATTTGTACTTAACAAGATAGTATAACAACTATCTGCATGCTGTACACATGTACATATATCACAGTTTGTTTAAGACTTAGGTTATGGAAATTATGATTTTTTTTTTCATATTTTAGTAAATAACTTTGCAAGGGATCATCTGAATGTGATAGGTAATACCTCATTTTGAAGACAGTATTCATAGTTCCAACATGGTAAAAGAACTGTGCCTGTATGTTGTACACATTTGCAGATATCAAAGTTTGTTTCAGAATTTTGTTATGGAAATTATGATATTTTTTTATATTTTGGTAAATAGCTTTGCAAGGGAACATGTCAGTGTGCCAAGTAATACCTCATTTTGATGGCAGTATTACTCCTTACAACATGGCAAAAGAACTGTGTCTGTGCACTGTACACATGTACAGAGATTACAGTTTGTTTAGTCTTGTAGGATTATGAAAATTATACATTTCCAATACGTCTCATTATTATGCCCATATCTTTGCAAGGGAGCATGGTGATGACACAAATGATACATCATTTTGAAGCTGACATTGAGGCACACAACTTATACACTAATATGTAGTCTCTGCCTGTTACAGGTGATGAGATATTATGCTTTGTTTATTTATCAATTATGAGAAATATAATATTAATCATATTTCTGTGAATATCTCCGTAATGGAGGATCACACAGTAATGGTTAAGGTATCATTTTAAAGCTGACATTCATACAAACAAATTAATTAAAAATTATATGTGTCTACATGATACATTGACCAAGATATTGTGCATAAAAGTTTTCATAAAGGTAAACATATGCACAATATCAGCATTCCTTGCCAAATATTTAATAATAACTTTGATACACACTATCAACATTTACACTGTTGGAAAGGTCAGTGTCAGTTGAACAACTTTCACATTTACATTTTTAGTCTAGCTCTTATAGTTAGAGAGTTATGAACGTTTGTTTTATGTATGGTATTACAAATGGATTTTCTGAAAATGAGCTCAGGCTGCACTGTTGTTCTTATGGTGGAATTAAGCAGGCAGCTTTTTCTCAGCTGCTCTGGAATGAATGAGTTAAAGGAGAACCGCACCTACAGACTCAAAAAAACATGTTTATTTCATCATGGTTTGGTGTTTCCTACATTTTAATGCCACTCTGGGACTATTTACAGGTATTTAGATATTTTTATACATAATTTCTGAGTCTGACCACTTGGGGTCTGGCATCTTGAAGTAATTCTGATTGTTTAGTCTGTCTCTAGGTATCCCAGAATTCATTGTTTGTCTCTAAATAATTGCATCATATATGCCACTTTTTCCCTAAAGCTCCTGCCACTGCACTGATTTTACAGGCATTCACTGCTGTGTTGTAGTCACCTAGTTTTGGTTAACATTTTTTCCTTTTACAATGACTACTTCAAACACAAGCAGTGCAAATGCCACAGAACAGAACTGAAAAGTGCATTTTATTGCTGCTTCCTGTTAGAAATGCTAACTTGATTTATTTTGTGAAGCCTGAATTGTAGTTCTTCAAGGTATCTCCCCAGTTTGGTTAAATAGCTAACAACTGATAGATTATAAACATGATATATTTCATGTACTTGCATGACAGTAGTCACATTTTTTAAGTGGTAATTTAAGATTAAGGTATCACATACTTCATGTAATCTTATGTAGTGTTGTCTATTAATTGTGACAAACATCTGCTTCCTATGTAAAAAGATGCAATTAATGTGTACGCAGGGTCATTGCAAATGTATGCTCTTTGTTCATGCAGCTGTTACTGTACTGTTGCCTGTACTTCCTCACTATACTTTGTCACATATCAGTAGGGCTGTTCAGATAATTGAGATTATAGTTTGTCATTTAGATTAGAATAGAGTGGATTCGGCAAGGCAGCTCTGACATCACTATGTGGGAGGTTCACTGTCTCTTCTATAGACCATGCACATAAGACAGTGATTACATCACTTTGAGGGAGGAAACGTCCTGGTAACTACAGCAAGAGGTCTTGCAGACATGACATCAGCAATTAAGAGCCAGCTAGAGGTTTTTCAACTGGGTTTTCAAACTGAAACTAAAACAGTACAGAAAGGTAGGAAGTCTATGAGGTAAAACAGTAGAACGGATTACTTTTTAAAGCTGTGGTGATTATTTTTGAACCAAGATCAAATAACAGGGACTAAGACAGACAGCAGGTTGAGCAATCTGCTTTAATATCCCATTGTCCTCCTTTAAGACAAAACTATCTTCCTGCTATAATAAGATTGCCAATTTTGCCACAGGCCACAAATCTTCTACCCATCACTGTGTAGCCCTGCACAAACTAAATTGGTTAGAGCTGCCCAGTTATCTCACCTACAGTCAACTTATTCATGCACACTAACTAATTTTCAGCCCCTCCTTCTGTCCCTCCCTTTCCTCCACATTTAAAATGTACCTCCCAGAAAGACACTTAAAATTGAACAATCAAAACCTGATAGAACTGTATAAACCTACCCATCCCCCCAGGCAAAAATCTCCTAGCCTTTTCCCTTGCACACCAATGGAACTCCCTACCACCATCCATCCGGATCACCACAAACCATACTACCTTTAAAAGCTCACTTCACTCACACCTAATATCCCTCTGGGAATGCTCCTGCTCCCACCCCACATAATTTCTTCTAATCTCTACACCTCTGACATCTCATGTACTTCAGTGTCCTATTCATACTCTTCTATAGCAGGATCAAATTTATCTGCAAATAATTACTTATAATTTTATAACTTATAACTTTTACTTGTTCATTCCATAAACTGTATCTTTAAATGCTATGATTTTACTTGTACTACTGTATCTACTTGTACTACTATATTTACTGTAATATAACACTTTGAATGTGATTTTCGTTTTTATGGAGCTTTTCTCCCCAGGGCTCCATTGAAAATGGGCTTTTCTTGGCCCAATGGACCATCCTGGTAAACAAACTGCAAATAAATAAATAAATAAATAAATAAATAAATAAATAATACATATGATTTGAGAAGTGGCTATGAGGGGTTGTCCAAACAAAAATCTACTTTGAAGAAAGAAATGCAGCCATGCTTTTAATTAAAAAAATTGGTTATCTGCATTCAAACATTGATGTTGAACACATGATGGTAACTAATTTGCAAAGGAAAGAAATTACAAGAATACATGCGTCACATGACATGCTGTATTTTCCAGGAATGTCAGTACAACTACATCAAAATATTCAGAAGTGTTCAGTACATACTATCACTGTAATAATCTAGGAAAAGAGATGATTTTGTATTTAGTTCTAGTTCTAGGAAAACCATGGAGCAAAACAGGGATATATATATATATATATATATATATATATATATATATATATATATATATATATATATATATATATATGTGTGTGTGTGTGTGTGTGTGTGTGTGTGTTTTAAGTTACATGAAGGCATGCAGTTGATCCATTTGATTTATTATTTGAAGGTACCTGAGGTTATGAAGTTAACAGATACTCAACCAGTAGTGTGATCAATTTATTTAAGGGTGGATTTTCAAGTCACAAAATTTCTAATGTTGTGATATCTGATAAATGTCCCCATATTACACAAATGAGGAATTCAAGAGATTTTCAAAGCAACAAGAGTTTTTGCATGTGGTCTCCACTTCTAATTACCCACTTGAACAAGTCAAGAGAGCAGTATAGACTTTAAAAAGTTCTCATTGTAAAAAAGTGAGAACACAGTAAAGTTCCATAAAGAAGCAGCCAAAAAGAGTGTTTATGAAACAGTGTGATCAGCCCTGATCATGTAATTGTGCATACCTAGGATAGAAAGTTGCTGAGAAAAAAAATGTAAATTTTTTTTTCAAAATTAATATGTTTCATGGTGGCTGAATTGAATAAAAACATTGCACTCATAATACCGCAAGCAAAAAGGTCAGAAAAGGGGGTCTACATAAACATCAAAAAAGGTATTCTGATGCACATATACATCAGAAGGTGAATAGAAGAGTGTTCTTCCAAATTGGTTCTGATGATACATTACCTGAAGTAGTTTCTATTATATGGGCATCAGTAGTGAGGACCAGAAAGGTTCCCAGATATAGTAAGTTTGGAGAATTACTCAGAAAGGGTAAAAGACAAAAAATATCGACTGAGTGAACATACTGGTCTTGTAATGACAGACCCTGGGATTCAATCAACTCCATGTCGGTTTTGAACGAAGTCTACACGGCTTTTGTATGTGTGCACTGTGATGCCCTGTGAGCAGCAGCTCTCATTGCATATTCATACTGTGCACCGCATTTAAATGTAAATAAGTGAGGTTTTGTGGCCGGCAACAGTGTTGCCAACCACAAAACCATGTAAGTGAACAAGGATAGAAATCCTGCTTAAATTAGAGCACTGAAGGTTTTGCACGGAATGCCACAATAGGGCTTAATAGATAGCTCTCGATCTGTTAGTGCAAGACCTCTGGACAAAGGCCAACATAATGGGGCACAATGTCCCAGAAATAGGGATATATTTGACATATTTGCTCTTTAGAAATGTAATAGAATAACCAGAGGTTTGTGTTTATATACATGTTCTGAAGAATATGAAACCTTAAACTCGAATGCATGTAATTATTGAGTCACACAGGTCCTGAGATCATCCCACTGATATGGCAGAAAACTAAAAATTTGATAAGGAACACACCAAAAGATATAAAAGCAAAAATCTGGACATTCTGTGAAAATCTGGACAGTTGAGAAGTATGATTGACAAATATAAGGTTCAAACACAGTACAGGACAGTGTATCTACAGTGCAGATTATTGTTAAATTGCATTCCTGGCATTCTGTACTGAAGTTGTGTAAATGATCTGTAAGGGTACATGGGCTGCCATGTAAAATAAATACTCAGGGGAAGTGTGTGTATTGAATAAGGACATACAGATGAATTGTAGGAATGAACATAGGGAAAGGGGACAGGTGAAATAACCTGATGTACAGCAGATGAGGGCATGTCAATGGAAGATGGTTATAGCAACAACATCAATCGCCTATCAATATAGTACAATAGGGACTGCATAGTGAAAATGTGTATTATGTGACTGTTACACAAGGTCACATAACAATGGGGAGCATGTCTATGTGAGATAAGCATCTTTACATGAACAATGCAGAGGACATTTATCCGGGATGTTATATACAATTGGGATAGGGTGCATTTTGTGAAGCTGTGCAAACCGATTTGCCTGAATATGAGTGTAATCTCAGCAGAGGTCTCCAGCAAGAGGACACAGGTAATGGCTCATGGACAACATTAGAAGAGGCATGCACAATCATGGACATTATCAGAATAATACCACCCGTAATCCCACATCTCTGATATAGCATATGTGATTTTGAGTGTTCAGAGAGGGTTCGGCACAAACACACTTGTATCTATGAGGGTAATCACGCACACCATCCTGACACTGTAACATCACCTGGAGGTGTTAGGAGGGACACTGCTATACCTGCATATGACATTATGATCAATACAGGCTAGTTGACTGGTGTGTGTGCGTGTGTGTGTGTGTGTGTGTGTGTGTGTGTGTGTGTGTGTGTGTGTGTGTGTGTGTGTGTGTATAAATATATATATATATATATATATATATATATATATATATATATATATATAGTACAATCCATACTGTCACAAATGTTACTCATACCATTAATGTTGTCAAACAGCTATGTATGTACTGTATTCATCACTGGAAGAGGCATCACACATGCATTTGGTGAAACACCTTGATGGGGTTTCCACACCATCAGACAATAATGTTTATGCCACAAAAACAAAACCTAGCATACCTCTTAACCTTGTAGAGAAGAAATCTGGACAAAGCCATAAATAATGAGGGGGACAAAGCCCAAAAATAGGGACATGTTTTAAATATTGCTCTTACAAACTTAGAAGATTGATAGAATAACATATTTTGCATTAGCATACATTTTCTAAAGGGTATGAAGGCTGAAATTCAAATGTATGTCATTATTTTACAACTTCAACCCTCAATGATTTGCCAGAAAACCACAATTAAATGAGAAATAGACCAAAAATATGAGGCAAAAATCTGGATATTCTGTGAAAATCTGTACAGTTGAGAGGTATGATACCTAGGTATGGCCAATAAGATGTGTGACAGTTCACTGTGGCAAATGTGATACCCTTCAGTTGCACATCACTGGAAAATGAGTAATGAGCTACATGAAGAAAGGTGCATTGTACTTAGTTATTGGTATGATGAAGGCCGTGAACTATGGAGGTATTATGGCTTGTGATGTGGATGTCCTTCACATACTCAGTAATTGTGTTACATACAAGGGAGTAGTCAGCTCTGTGGCTACATGCTGGTGTACATTCCACATACCATCTACCCCAGGACACAGGTCACATACCTATTGGTCTGATTATAGGTTGCAATGTCTACATTATACTTGGGTTGTGTGTTTGTTTTCCTGATGTAACAAATCCCCCATCTTTTTGTGTCATTGCAGGTGTTGTCATGGCTGTGGCAGCAATCTTTGGTGTGTTGTTGCTACTGTATGTATTATACTAATATCACAGTTGGAGTCAGTGATTGCCCACAATCTGTAGTCTTTCAGACAGCTGTTTGGACACAGGATGTATATGTCATTTTTTATGTCAATGACTTAAATAATGGACAGGAAAGGTTTTAGCAGACAGTCCTGATGTACGGACCTGATCACTGGACCTGTGATATAGGTCACTTCACACATTTCAACATATTTACATGAAGGGTGCATTGTAGTTAGTTATTGTTATGATGAAGGCTGTGAACTATGGAGGTATTATGGCCTATGATGTGGATGTCCTTCATGTACTCAGTAGTTGTGTCACATACAAGGGAGTAGTCAGCTCTGTGGCTACATGCTGATTTACATTCCACATACCATCTACCATGATACAGTGGTCCCACCACTTGGTGATATAGGTGTTTATGGCCACATCTGACAATGTTGAGTGAATACCCCAGTGTGGATTTATGTCAAATGCCTTGGGCTTGTCAAGTTCAAATGGATGATAGTGTTGTTGTCATGCATGCCCACAATGACATATTTGAGGACATCTAACAAATGTAGCAGACATGATGTAGCATTAACAACTCACACAACTCTGCTGCTCACAGCCAGGTTATTACTAGTGTCCACTTAGAATAGGTTCATTATGACATGTTAGTCTACCTCAAAGATAAGGAGAGTCAGCATGTCTCTATATGTGCATGCATCAGGTGTTGTCCCCCTCCAACTCAGATAGATGCATGTTGATGTACACCCTTCTACAAGAACATAGTCTGTGTGGAGGGTATGTTGAAGTGTGTATTCAACTGTGTCAGGAAGGTGTATGTGCTGAATCACGCAATATGTGATCTGTGATGTTGTCACAGCCCATTGTTTCTGTGTGATAGGCCTGGATTCAAAGATTCAGATTCAAACAAACTTTATTGTCATTTAGGACCATACAAGTGCAATCTAAACAAAATTACAAATGTCAGCTCAAGAGATAAATGGAGTGCAAATAACGTAGATACAGTGGTATCAAAGAATAACATAAGAAAGAAAATAAGAAAGGAAATAACACTTATGACATGCAAGAGGTAGTTCACACTACATAAACACATTCAATACCCATTATCCAGTGATAAATAAGAAATAAATACTCACCACCAAACACCTACACTGTTAAGATATAGAATTAATAGAGACTAGGGAATAGCAGCTGTTTCATTACCATATTGTACTTGTTAACTTTAGACATGACTCAGTATAGCCATCGTATTACATAATAGTAATGCTGGCAGTAATTACTCTGAGCAGCAGGATTAAATGAAAAAAAAGAGGCTTCAGTCTATCAGGTATTATGGTTGGTGTCTGTATTAATAAGTCTCACAGCTGTAGGATATAACTGTTCCTGAATCTGGTAGTCCTACAGTGGAAGCTGCGGTACCTCCAGATGCAAGTTGTGAGAACCAGTTGTGGGCCGGATGGGTTGATTCAGCAAGTATTTTATATGTTCAAAAAAGTATGATACAGTACAGATGAAGTACAAAAGATGAAAGTAAGACAGTGCATACTGCCTATCCTGATCTGACCTAGGGTTTGGACACAATTCTCCATGCAGCTATCATTGAGAAACTCTCCCAACTAGGGATTAACCCTTACATCACTGGATGGGTAACCAATTGGCTGACTGACAGAACACATACTGTGAAAGTTGGTGAATCAAGCTGTACCAGTACAGCTGTCACCATTGCCTTATGCCAGGGATCTGTACTTGGCCCTTTATTGTTTGGAATCTATTTCTTGACAGTTCAAGCTAAAGTATACAGTGTTTGGCTTACCACGCTTGTGGATTCTTGCATACTGGGTTCAATCATTAAGTCCACCTATGATGATAACATAATACTGGAGGGGATAACACAGACAAATGATTGCTCACAAAGCCACACAGTCTACAAATAAATGCAAAAACGTGTGTTTATGTTGTTCTTCTGAAAAGTAGAATTCCCTACTAATTACAGCATTGACAACAGTCCTGCTATGTTGAAACCCAGTGATGCAAGCACTGGGAATACACATAGATAGCAATCTGAGCTTCTACCACCAAGTGTCCACTCTGTTATTGAAAGCCTTATGTTGTGCACGCCATCATATTCAGATCTTAGGATTTTATTACAGCACTGTACTCAAACCTCATTATAACACTAATGGAGTATAATGCTGTCGTTTGCAGGCACCTCAATAGAATCATGCAGCAGATGCAGACACCACAGGGGCTGCTTACCAAGAAAACGCAGGGCCTATAAGCCATGCCATGAGGTATGTGGATAGACTGAAAGCCATATCACAGTAATCTGTATTGTATAGGATGAGAAGGCTTCTGCCTGGCCAGTCTCTGAACCTGTCCTGGTGGGAACAGTGCACTTTCACAAATCAGATATAGCTGATGACATCAGCATTGCCTGTTGAGGAAAATATGGTAATAACACTGTCTCACATGCTGGTGTAAAAGGCTGTCTGTAATGTCAAGCAAGACCACAAACACACACACCCAGTTGACTGCAGCGAGAATATAACCTGTACCTATCTAAGTACACAGACTACAGAAGCCTCTATTTAAGGCAAGTGTCACAGCTCAAGGCTGATGTGGAGTGTTTCAGACAACACTTTATAGCTGATGACATCAGCATTGTCTGTTGAGGAGAATATGGTACTAACAATGTCCCATATGCTGGTGTAAAGGGTTATCTGCAATATCAAGCAAGTGCACACACACACACACACACACACACACACACACACACACACACACACACACAAACATAGAACCCCTACCTCCTATATAACTACACAGACTACAGAACTGAGTACTTTATAAACACGCCACAGCTCAAGTCTCACTTGGAGTGTCTCAGACAACACTTCATAGCTGACAACATCAGTAGTGTCTGTTGAGGAGAATATAATAATAACAATGTCCCACATGCTGGTGTAAAAGGCTCTTTGTAATGTCAAGCAAGTGCATTCATGAGTTGAGTGCAGTGAGAATAAAACCCCTATCTAAGTACACAGACTACAGAACTCAGTACTTTAAACAAGCACCATGGCAAAAATCTGACTTTGACAAGGCTGCTGTACAACTTATTGGGGGTGACATCAGCAGGGCATGTTGAAGAGAAGACGTTGAGAGGCCTGCATGAAATGGAGGTGTAGGCATGTGCAAGTATCATGCCCTGCATGAAATGGAGGTGTAGGCATGTGCAAGTATCAAAATCATGTCAATCCATGGGATTGGAGCAGTAACTATAAGATACATACTTCTATTCTACTGGCTAGACACACACACACACACACACACACACACACACACACACACACACACACACACACACACACACACACACACATAGTTGACAGCAGTGAGAACAGAACTCATACTTAAGTACAATAACTATAGAACTCAATACTTTATGCAAGCTCCACAACACAAGTCTGACTTGGACAAGACTGTAGGGAAACTTATAGTGGATAACAGCAGGGCATGTTGGAGAGAAGATGTTGGGAGGCCTGCATGAAATGGATGTGTAGACATGTACAAGTATTAAAATACTTGTCAATCCATGGGATTGGTGCAGTAACTGTAGATTGCACACTTCTGCTCTTCTGTCTAGACACACACAGAGTTAACTGAAGTGGGAACAGAGCCCTTATCTATCTAAGTACATAGACTACAGAATTTAGTTCTTTATGCAAGCACCATGGCACAAGCCTGACTTTGAGAAGACTGCAGGACAACTTATAGTGGATGACATCAGCAGGGCATGTTGAAGAGAAGATGTTGTGAGGCCTGCATGAAATGGAGGTGTAGGCATGTGCAAGTATCAAAATCATGTCAATCCATGGGATTGGAGCAGTAACTGTAAGATACATACTTCTATTCTACTGGCTAGACACACACAAACACACACACACACACACACACACACACACACACACACACACACACACACACACACACACACACACACACACACACACACACACACACATCATTGACTGCA
Source organism: Protopterus annectens (assembly GCF_019279795.1). Taxonomy (NCBI): domain Eukaryota; kingdom Metazoa; phylum Chordata; order Ceratodontiformes; family Protopteridae; genus Protopterus; species Protopterus annectens. The sequence continues at coordinate 1,422,563,193 of NC_056731.1, forward strand.
GTGAGAACAGAACCTCTACTCATCTAAGTAGACAAACTGCAGAACTCAGTACTTTACGCAGGTGCCATTGCACACGTCTGAATTTTACAAGACTGCAGGTCAACTTATGGTGGATGACATCATCAGGGCATTTTGGAGAGAAGATGTCGGAGGACTGCATAGGTTTATAGATTTATAGGTTCATAGGAGGTTACTAGCCTAATAGCCCTAAGGTGTTTACAAGCCTAGCAGTGTAAAACGCAAGCATCCTTATTGAGCATAGTAAGATGGCCATTGTTAGCAGAGCATTTTGTGATCAGCACCAAATGGCCCTGTCTATGAGAGACATAGGTGCTACTCCAGGGGTCAATTTACAACCACCTAACTTGTCAAGGTTGCACTTGAATAGGGTCATTGAGGAGCACTGCTGCACTTGCAGTTGGAACCTAATACAGAATAGTGGCAATTGCTGGGAGATATATCTGTCAACCCAGCATGTTCTGTTTATGTTACAGGCTAGGTTGAGATCCCTGGAGCAACTTATTCTTGTTCTATTTGATTTGCAGATATACAGCATTTCCAGTACACCAGGTTCTGAGACTGCTCTGTAGGACAGGCATAGGTGACCTCTCAGCAGCCTGCATGGTACTTAGTCCTGGTGGGAACAGTGCACTTTCACAAATCAGATATAGCTGATGACACTAGCATTGTCTGTTGAGTAAAATATGGTAATGACACTGTCCCACATGCTGGTGTAAAAGGCTGTCTGTAATGTAAAGCAAGACCACAAACACACACACCCAGATGACTGCAGCGAGAATAGAACCTGTACCTATCTAAGTACACAGACTAAATAAGATTCTGTTTAAGGCAAATGTCACAGCTCAAGGCTGATGTGGAGTGTTTCAGACAACACTTTATAGCTGATGACAGCATCACTGTCTGTTGACGAGAATATGGTACTAACAATGTCCCATATGCTGGTGTAAAGGGCTATCTGCAATATCAAGCAAGTACACACACACACACACACACACACACACACACACACACACACACACACACACACACACACACACACACACACACTGACATAGAACCCCTACCTCCTATATAACTACACAGACTACAGAACCGATTACTTTATACACATGCCACAGCTCCAGTCTCACTTGGAGTGTCTCAGACAGCACTTCATAGCTGATGACATCAGTAGTGTCTGTTGAGGAGAATATGATAACAACAATGTCCCACATGCTGGTGTAAAAGGCTTTTTGTAATGTCAAGCAAGTGCACTCAGATATACTTGAGTTGAGTGCAGTGAGAATAAAACCCCTATCTAAGTACACAGAGTACAGAACCCAGTACTTTAAACAAGCACCTTGGCACAAGTCTGACATTGACAAGGCTGCTGTACAGCTTATAGTGGATGACATCAGTAGGGCATGTTGAAGACAAGATGTTGATAGGACTGTATGAAATGGAGGTGTAGGCATGTGCAATTATCAAAATCATGTCAATCCATGGGATTGGAGCAGTAACTGTAAGATACATACTTCTATTCTACTGGCTAGACACACACACACACACACACACACACACACACACACACACACACACACACACACACACACACACACACACACACACACACACACACACATTTGACAGCAGTGAGAACAGAACTCATGCTTAAGTACAATGACTATAAAACTCAATAATTTATGCAAGCTCCACAATACAAGTCTGACTTGGAAAAGACTGTAGGGCAACTTATAGTGGATAACAGCAGGGCATGTTGGAGAGAAGATCTTGGGAGGCCTGCATGAAATGGATGTGTAGACATGTACAAGTATTAAAATACTTGTCAATCCATGGGATTGGTGCAGTAACTGTAGATTACATGCTTCTGCTCTTCTGGCTAAACCCACACAGAGTTAACTGAAATGGGAACAGAGCCCTTATCTATGTAAGTACACAGACTACTGAATTTAGTTCTTTATGCAAGCACCATGGCACAAGCTGACTTTGAGAAGACTGCAGGACAACCTATAGTGCATGACATCAGCAGGGCATGTTGAAGAGAAGATGTGAGGCCTGCATGAAATGGATGTGTAGGCATGTGTAAGTATCAAAATATGTGTCAATTCAATTGACTGGAATGGTAATTGTAGGATGCACACTTCTGCTCTTCTGGCTAAACACACACAGAGTTAACTGAAATGGGAACAGAGCCCTTATCTATGTAAGTACACAGACTACAGAATTTAGTTCTTTATGCAAGCACCATGGCACAAGCTGACTTTGAGAAGACTGCAGGAAAATCTATAGTGGATGACATCAGCAGGGCATGTTGAAAAGAAGATGTTGTGAGGCCTGCATGAAATGGATGTGTAGGCATGTGCAAGTATCAAAATATATGTCAATTCAATTGACTGGAATGGTAATTGTAGGATGCACACTTCTGCTCTTCTGGCTAGACACACACACACACACACACACACACACACACACACACACACACACACACACACACACATACACACACACCACTGACTGCAGTGAGAACAGAACCTTTACTCAACTAAGTAGACAAACTGCAGAACTCAGTACTTTACGCAAGTGCCACTGCACAAGTCTGAATTTTACAAGACTGCAGGTCAACTTATAGTGGATGACATCATCAGGGTATTTTGAAGAGAAGATGTTGGAGGACTGCATAGGTTCATAGTTTTATAGGTTTGTAGGAGGTTACTAGCCTAATAGCCCTAAGGTGTTTACAAGCCTAGCAGTGTAAAACACAAGTATCCTTAATGAGCATAGTAAGATGGCCATTGTTAGCAGAGCAATTTTGTGATCAGCACCAAATGGCCCTGTCTATGAGAGAAATAGGTGCTACTCCAGGGGTGAATTTACAACCACCTAACTTGTCAAGGTTGCACTTCAATAGGGTCATTGAGGAGCACTGCTTCACATGCAGTTGGAACCTATTACAGAATAGTGGCAATTGCTGGGAGATATATCTGTCTCCCCAGCATGTTCTGTTTATGTCACAGGCTAGGTTGAGATCCCTGGAGCAAGTTATTCTTGTTCTATCTGATTTGCAGATAAACAGCATTTCCAGTATGCCAGGTTCTGAGAGTGCTCTGTAAGACAGGCATAGGTGACCTCTCAGCAGCCTGCGTGGTACTTAGTCCTGCTGGGAACAGTGCACTTTCACAAATCAGATATAGCTGATGACATCAGCATTGTCTGTTGAGGAAAATATGGTAATAACACCGTCCCACATGCTGGTGTAAAAGACTGTCTGTAATGTCAAGCAAGACCACAAACACACACACACCCAGACGACTGCAGCGAGAATAGAACCTGTACCTAAGTACACAGACTACGGAAGTCTCTATTTAAGGCAAGTGTCACAGCTCAAGACTGATGTGGAGTGTTTCAGACAACACTTTATAGCTGATGACATCAGCACTGTCTGTTGAGGAGAATATGGTACTAACAATGTCCCATATGCTGGTGTAAAGGGCTATCTGAAATATCAAGCAAGTACACACACACACACACACACACACACACACACACACACACACACACACACACACACACACACACACACACACACACACACACACACACACACACAAACACACACACACACAAGGACATAGAACCCCTACCTCCCATATAAATACACAGACTACAGAACTGAGTACTTTATACACATGCCACAGCTCAAGACTCACTTGGAGTGTCTCAGACAGCACTTCATAGCTGATGACATCAGTAGTGTCTGTTGAGGAGAATATAATAATAACAATGTCCCACATGCTAGTGTAAAAGGCTCTTTGTAATGTCAAGTAAGTGCACTCACATATACTTGAGTTGAGTTCAGTGAGAATAAACCCCCTATCTAAGTACACAGACTACAGAACTCAGTACTTTAAACAAGCACCATGGCAGAAGTCTGACTTTGAGAAGGCTGCTGTACAACTTATAGTGGATGACATCAGCAGGGCATGTTGAAGAGAAGATGTTGACAGGTCTGCATGAAATGGAGGTGTAGGCATGTGCAAGTATCAAAATCATGTCAA